>NC_049906.1:22466888-22766888 GCF_001411555.2 Juglans regia
AGAACATCCTTGAGAAGATGGTCAACATCAATAGAAAGGATTAGGCAAAGAAACTTGATGATGCTTTGTGGTCATATCGTACAGCTTTTAAAACACATATCGAAATGTCTCCTTATCGATTAGTGTTTAGAAAAGCATGTCATCTTCCTGTTGAGTTGGAGCATAAAGCTTATTGGGCTATAAAAAAGTTTAATTTTGATTTGAAGGCAGAAGGAGAAAATCGACTTCTTCAATTGAATAAGATGGATAAGTTCCAGAACAATGCTTATGAAAATGCAAAGATCTACAAAGAACGGACGAAGAAATGGCATGAAAAACAGATTCTTATGCGTGTGTTTGCTCCAGGACAGTAGGTTTTACTCTTCAATTCACGACTCAAACTCTTCCCAGGCAAGTTAAAATCAAGATGGACAGGTCCTTATACAATTGACAAAATTTCCTCTTTTGGAGCAATAGACTTGAAGGACAAGACATGGAATATATTCAGAGTTAACGGTCAGAGATTGAAGTACTATTATGGAGAACAAGTGGAGAGGAACTGTGCATTCAATCCTCTTGGAGATCCTAATTGACGAAGATTGAAAAGTCTGGTTGTAGACCTTAAAACAAGCGCTTATGGGTGGCAGCCCATAGAACTTTCTTTTATTCCTTTGTTTTTATTATTTTTATTTTTTATTTTCTAATAATTTGGATTTTGATACAGATTTATTTAGTATGAATAAAGAGCTGAAAATTATAAACTACGACTGATTCACCATGAAACTAGGGAAGTTCCTTTCATTTCATCAATCTGTTTCACTTTTACATTACAATGAGGACATTGTTTAGTTTAAGTTTGGGGGTGTAAACTCCTAGTCATTTGGTCTTCTTGTTTCCTATTTATTTTAAAATTTTTATGATTTTATAAGTCTTTAGTTGTTGGATTCTCTTACCAAGCATGCATTTGAGTATGATTGAGTTGTCTTTATTCCATTTTGTTTATAGAGAGAATGAGTTGAATTGACTGAGTCAGGGAAGTTCAATCTTGCTTTGCTCTAGAATCCGTTGATGGATCATTGAGGCAAAATCCTAGTTGATACCAAATATTAGAGAAATGATCTAGGCAATTTTTTTTGTATAAACAAAAAGCTTTCCCAGCCGTCCTGATTATCATGCCATCATTGCTTGGTGTATTCACATAGTCAACCCCCTTGAGCGTTATTTTACATAAGCCTTTATTTGTTCTTTTAACTATATAAACCATTCTCGTTCTAAGTCTGAAAGACCATGAATTTACCTTTACAATTTGAGAAAATACTTTGGTGGAAATCTACATTTAAAGAGACAATTAGTTCAAAGGAAATTATGCTTTATTTGATCAAAGCATGTGAAAACAAAAAAGGTGAACGAAGAAAAAAAAGGTTGAAGTGGTTGAAGATTTGAAAAGGCTACAAGAATTAAGGTGGCTAAACGAAAAAGGTGGGAGGCTGATTTATTCTGACCTTATTGCTTCTAATTAACTGGCCATTAATTAGATGATTTTAATCTTGTGATTTGTTGTCAAAAGAGGGAATTAGAGGATAGATCATGGATATCTTTGGCATAGGTAAATATAGAGATCGAAAGACTTGTATGAACCTATGTAGTATTAAAATCATTGATCTTATTGCTTTCTTACTTTATTAATTTGCATACTCTTGTGTAAAATGATGAACAAGAATATTTCCAATTGACTATCGAAAGAGGCTTTTGGATGTTTGTGGAGATTTGCTAGCAAATAGAGAGAATTAAATTCAATTAGTTAGATGAGTAAAGCATAGTGAGGAATTAGATGAAATCAATTTCCTAGAAATTTTCTTTCTCATTGATTTGATCTTTGAACAATATCTTTCTTTTCCTTTGAGTATTTTCTTTAAATTAATTTTATTTTAATTTGCAATTACAAACATCTTAGTGACTTTTCTAAATAAAGTCGAGATTAGTATAATTTCGATATTTGTCAAAAGTAAGTTACCAATCCCTGAGGATGATACTCTTCTCATCACTTTACTATAAAACTATGATACCGTGCACTTGCAATTTTGCACCAATCATGTGCCATGCCAAATCATTACATATTTATCTGTTAAACAGAATTTATTATGTCACAAATTATTCATCTATTACACAATTGTCACGTATTACTATACATTGCAAGTATGTCATTTTAAGTTAGGTATGCCATCTGTTACATGTATGTCATGTCATGTAGTATTCACTATTGCAAGTATGTCATGTTAAGTTTGTTCTCTGCTACATGTTATGCCATGATAGGAAATGTTTATATCTCAAGTAAGTCATATATTTTGAGTTACGTTTAAGTCAGTTATGTCTAGGATACTCACGATGTAATCACTATGATTGTCTGAGCATCTCCATTTGTAACTCACGAGAGGTACTTCTGGCGAAATCATTTTGATTGTCAGAATTCAGTTCAAGTTCAGTTATGCAGATACTCCTGGTGTAATCATTCTGATTGTTGGGGCATCTCATTTAAAATACTCATGATATAATCATTCTGATTGTTTGAGTATCTCTGACGGAATATGTTGGGCGGAATCATTATGATTATTCACTATTCCTGACAAAATGACTGGCAGAATCATTTTGATTATCAGAATTCAAGTCCAAGTTCATGTTAAGTAAAGAAGTCAGTTCAAGTTCATGTAAAGTTAAGTTTCAATTCAAGTTCAAGTTCTTGTCAAGTTAAGTTTCAGAATTCAAGTCCAAGCTTATGTTAAGTAAAGAAGTCAGTTCAAGTTCATGCAAAGTTAAGTTTCAATTCAAATTCAAGTTCATGTCAAATTAAATTTCAGAATCTAAGTCCAAGTTCATATTAAGTAAAGAAGTCAGTTTAAGTTCATGTTAAGTCAAGTTTCATATCAAGTTCTTGTCAACTCAAGTCTTAGTTTAAGTCCAGTTCAGTTTAAGCAAGTCAAGTTCAGTTCAAGCTTCAATTTAAGTTATGTTAGTTATGTTATGTTATATGTAAAGTTATGATATGATTACTTATGATTTTGATTATGCATTCATGCTTTTACTGTCATGCATGCATCATTAACCTGTGTGAAGGTTTTTTGTTAATTTTTGAGATTTATAGTCAAATCTCATTGTAGTAGGCCCAACTACCATTCCCCCTGAATGGTAGATCTTGTTATACGATCTAAAGGAGAATCAAGAATCGACCAACTGGAAACGGTCGACTAAGCGACGGTGCGACGTAGATGATAGTACAGTAGTTACCTTAGATTACTACTTGTATTTGTGGTATTCAACCTCCAGCACTCTTGTGATCACAACCATTTGGATTAGTGTTGTGATCTCAGTTGTTTAGTATATCATTATGTATGAAGTATGTTTTAAATATTTGGGATATTTCAGTTTGGTGCATAGTATTGCTAAAAAAAAAAAAAATTATCCACTGCAAATATTGCATAATGCTATATGCATGTTAGGAACATTGCATCTTATATGTCAAGAATGGGGCAAGTAACCTTGTGTTGCATGTCTCGATGCTTCAAATGTTCGTCCGATCCCAAGCAAAATTTGGGGGCGTCACATATAAAGTCAATGCTATGAATGTTAATATCAAGTCTAGCCTCTTCTCCAAACCGGGCTCATCCTCAACCATCTGAAGCCAGCGGTTCATCCTTTTCATCGTAAGCTAGTCTTGACACAACTTTTATAATTCCGGAGGGAACAATAGTGGGTTCACAAAGTGTGAGCTTTTTTTGAAATCTTAGCACGTTAAATAACTAACTTGCACATAGATAAGATATGCATGATTAATAATAAACATGAGATACAATGCATGATATACAGAAAACTCCATACTTGTCTCCCATCGAGATTCCTCGACATTTTTCAGAAAATTTTGATGCACATTTTCTTGCAGAACATTTTATGCTTCATCATTATAAAAACATAACATCTTTTCTTAATCATTACAAACATCATCAACATATGGTAGTAACATGGTTACCCATATGCACCGTGAGCACCTGCTGGTGACTGTTGTATAATTTAAATTGATACTAAGTCATTAGAGCAGCGCATATAATATTCAATGCATTGATCATACTTATATACTTAGGCTGTCTGAATTAACCACAACAAGAGTATTCATTCATAGTGATACCCACTAGCATTAAGCACCATATTCATATGACAATGCCTTGGAATCCTTTAAAGAGGACCTAGTCGATGTTCGTTGACATTCTTCATCAACCCAGGGGTTACCACTCCATTTTTATTCACTTCAGAGTGAACAAAGGATTTCTACTAGGATAATTCCTCATCCTAGCCTTTGGGGTCATGAAAAAACATTTTCATGCTATGCTTATGACAAAAAAGGAGTACATGACATGTGCTTATTTGATAACATGTAGTATACTTGATGCAAAAATGAAATTTCATAAGGCATGCCAAAATGGCGCAAACTTGGTAATGTGAAAACAATCGAATTTTTGATATTTTCAAAGTGGGTTTCAATAGAAATTGACCTAACGGCAATTTTTGTCTCCTAGCGCTGTTGAGGAGTTTGTCTCTTGATGTGGTAAGTTTTTCTTCTAGTCTTTTGACTTAGAAGTAGTGGTGTTAGAGGCTTTGAATCTATAGTTTTGGAGTGAAATGGCTGATTAAGTAATGGAAAATGAGGAAAATTGCGCTTAACTAAAGCTGAACAGAGGGAGATTTCAATTAATATCAATGGTGATGTTGTGGTGCAAAGGAGGGGCCAACAATGTCTAGTTGGTTTGGTGGTATCTGAGAGACTAGTCAATAGGGATGCCTTCAAGATTACGATGATAAAGGTGTGGAAGCCAAAATGTGATGCGGTGTTCAAAGAAGTGGGTGAAAATATGTTTCTAATCAAATTTCAGTGTGTAGAGGATCTCCAAAGAGTTCAAAGAGGCAGACCATGGTCCTTTGATAGGCATTTATTGTGTTTGAATTCCTTTGATGGCAGTGTAGCTCCAAAAACTATTGACTTTATGAAGGAATATCTATGGATCCAGCTCCATAATATACCTTTTGGTGGAATGACTAGAGAGGTTGGGCTGCATATTGGTGGTTTGGTAGGGGATGTGCTGGAGGTGCATGTAGACAAAGAAGGCATTGGTTAGGGTCCCTACCTCAAAGTTATGGGTGGTACCAAGACTTGGATCTCCTTTCTTTATGAGAGGTTGCCATCTTTCTGCTTTAAATGTGGTAGGATTAGGCATGGGGTGAATGGCTTTGCTGTGATGAATGGATCTAGTCTAATGCATGGCTCTTCAAATAAGCCGTATGGTGCGTGGCTTAGAGCTCCATCTGCAAGAGAGCAATCCAACAGTAGATGTGGTAGCTATGGTGTTAAGGTTCAATCTGCAACACAATCTTCTGACTTGCATGGAGAAGATGATGATGTGGACATCAATCAGGCTATTAATGGGATGCTATCAAAAAAGAAAGAACATGGTGACGTCTTAGGGGAGTTAGCCATGGACCCTGGAGATGGAAAAGGCAATTACAAAGGGAAGGAACCAGCTGGAGACAATTGTTATGTTAGTAATAAGGTTAATCTTGATGCCAATGAGGAATCCTCTTGAGGTGGCCCTATGCAGTCACCAAAGGAAGGCTTAAATGAGGGTGAGACAACTATGGTAGTTGAGCAAGAAGGTATTCTTAGTAAGGCAAGCCTTCAAGAAGGAAATGTTCAACAACTTTCCTCCCTGATATTTGCTGTAGTGAACTCTGAGTTGGAGGTTGATTGTGATATGCTTAGTCCCCATAAGACCAAGAGTTGGAGGAGAAGGGCATGTGATCAACATGTGGATATTATTAGGACCAAATCAGAAGGCCTAATGCACCATGTGTCCACCAATTCCAGCAATAAAAGGCCTTGATGAGAAGGGGGCAGAATGGAAAAACTGGCTAATAAAAAGAGTAAGCTCTTGGTTGATGAGGTGGCAAAGATCAATCACACATTGGTAGTGGATGGGTCCCACCCCTATCAAAACCAATGAGTTGTTTAAGTAGGAATTGTCGGGGGCTTGGGAACCCTCGGACAATTAGAATTCTTAGTCACTTGACTAATGAAAAGTGTCCCAAGGTCCTGTTTTTAGTTGAAACAAAATGCTCTAAGGCTAGAATGAAGGAAGTTAGAAGGATCCTAAAGTTTGAAGGGTGGTTTCTTGTGGATAGTATTGGGTGTAGAGGTGTGTTGGCTTTACATTGGAAGTCAGATTGGAGTGTGAAGATTAATAGCTATACTAGATGGCATATCACTTTTGTGCAAAAGGAGGAAGGGGGTCCTACTTGGTTGTTTACTAGATTCTATGGCCACCCCATTACAGCTAGTTGGGAGCTTTTGAAAGCTTTTAAACCCCCACCATATATGCCATGGTTATGCACAGGGGACTTCAATGAGATCATAAGCCAAAGTGAAAAGCTGGCGGCAGCTTATAGACCATATAAGTAGATGGAGAATTTCAGGAATAGTCTTGATTTTTGCTCTTTGTTTGAGTTAACTAACTCAGGCCAAAGATTCACTTGGTCTAATAATAGATATGGGAGTGATTTTACCAAGGAGAGAATTGATAAGGCCATGGTTAACTAAGAATGGTAGAACTTGTACCCAAATGCTATCTGTATTGTCTTACCTGCTATTAAATCTGACCATTCCCCACTGCATGTCAATATGGTCAGGCTATCAAGAGGGAGGATAAGGGGTCAGTTGGTATTCAGATATGAAGCATCTTCGGCTGCAAAAGAGGAGTGTGTAAAGATAATTGATATGGCCTGGGGAAAAAGCACTAGGGGTGGCACTGAAGCTGATATATTGACACACAAGCTTACTAACTGTCAATCTGCCTTACAGAGGTGGAATACTAGTGTCCAAAGGTTGGAGTCAAAAGAAATCAGAAGGGGTGTATGTCCACAATAGGTGCTCTTCAGGACCAGGGTAAAGGAGAGCATGTTGATTATGTTAGAGAGGTGCAAAAGACAGTTGAAAGGGCTAAGCTGCACTGGTTGAAAGTAGGGGACATAAATACTAAATTCTTTCACATGCAAGCTACCCAGAAGAGGAAGACTAACACCACCAAAAGCATCAAGGACCAGGCAGGTAATGAGGTTACTGAACAAGATCATATTGGTGAGGTCTTTACATAGTATTTATCTTCCCTCTTTACCACCTCTAATCCTTCTCAATTTGAAAATTGCTTGTCTGGTTTACAAACAAAAGTTACTCAATGTATGAATGATCATCTTATGAGCAACTTTACAGAAGAAGAGGTGAAGCAAGCTATTTCTCAAATGAGCCCATTGGGCTCTCCAGGCGTTGATTGATTTCCTGCACAATTCTATCAAAGCCAATGGGAGAATGTGGGGAAGGATACTACCAGTTTTATCCTTCAGTTTTTGAACCATGGGGGTCAACTCAAAGGGATCAATGACACATTTATCTCTCTCATTCCAAAATCCAAAAACCCTTAAAGAGTTATAGAATTCAGGCCTATTAGTTTGTGCAATGTGGTGTACAAAATTATCTCAAAGACCTTGGCTAATAGGCTTAAAACTATCCTCCCTGAAATTATCTCAATGAACCAAGGTGCTTTTATTCCTGTCAGGCTCATAACTGATAATATCCTTGTGGCTTATGAAACTCTTCATTCTATGAACACTAGGATAAAGGGCAAAACATGATTCATGGCTCTTAAACTCGATATGAGCAAAGCCTATGATCGAGTTGAGTGGCCCTTTCTTCAAGTTATTATGCTCAGACTTGGTTTTTCTCAAAGATGGGTTTCTCATATTATGGCTCGTATTAATTCTATTTCTTATTCTATTTTGGTCAATGGTAAGCCACAAGCTGGTTTCTGCCCTTCTAGGGGTCTAAGGCAGAGTGACCCTCTCTCCCCTTATTTATTCATTTTGTGTGCAAAAGCCTTATCTTCACTATTGTTCCAAGCTGAGTTGAATGTGAGTATATCTAGTGTTCCAATTGGAAATATCAGGATAAATCATCAATATTTTTATGATGAAAGCCTCCTTTTTCGTAAATCTAATGTGGTTAAATGGTGTAGAATTTCTCAGATCCTTAATATCTATGAACAAGCCTTAGGTCAAGTCTTAAACAAGGATAAGACTTCCATCTTTTTCAGCAAAAACACTCCTAAACTTACTCAAAGATCCATTTTGAGCATTGTTGGGATTAAGTCTACTAGTTCTTTTGAAACGTACCTTGGGCTCCCTACTGTGATTGGAAGGTCTAAAACTAATGCTTTTCAATCACTCATTGATAGGACTTCGGCAAGAATCTCTAATTGGAAGATAGAGGTGCTCTCCGCTACTAGTAAAGAAGTTCTTATTAAAGCTGTACTTCAAGCTATTCCTACTTATGCAATGGGTATTTTTCTGTTGCCTCATTTAGTTACCCAAAGGCTTAATAAACTCTTGAAGAAATTCTGGTGGGCCTATAATGAAGATCACTCCAAGATACATTGGGTGAAATGGGATTAGGTTAGCCATTCTAAGGACAAAGGTGGATTAGGTTTTCGAGATTTTTTAAGTTTCAATGTAGCTATACTTTCTAAACAAAGCTGGAGGATGCTTCAAAATCCATTATCCCTTATGACCCTAGTGTTTAAACAAAAATATTTTAAAGATGGCAATCTGCTAGAGGCAAAGATGGGTTATAGTCCCTTATATGCATGGAGGAGCTTATTTTCTAGCCTAAAGTTGCTCAAAAAATGATTGTTTTGGAGAATTGGTGATGGAAAGAGAGTGAAGAATTGGAGTGACAAGTGGATATCAAGATACTATGCTTCTAAGGTTTTATCTCCTAAGGTGTCTACTAGAAATTTTTAGTGGGTTGCTAATTTAATAGACCATGCTCTGAATACTTGGAAAATCAACAATCTGTATGCTCTATTTTAACCTTAGGAGGTTGCCTTGATTTAATACATTCCTATTAGCAAGGGGGGCAGAGAAGATAAGTTGGCCTGGTTGCCCACGAAGAATGGTATTTTCTTAGTAAAAAGTGCATACTATCTGTACAATGATTCTGAAGTTAGCTTTGTTGGTGAGACATCCAATAGGAGAAGGCAAAAAGAAGGCTAGAAAGCTATATGGAATATGAAGATTCAGAATAGTGTTAAAGTTTTTATATGGAGAGCTTGCAAGGAAGCTATTCCTACTCTGTCCAATCTAGTGAAGAGGAAAGTTGTGGAGGAGGATGCTTGCCAAGTATGTGGCTTAGTCTCAGAAGCATTAGGGCATGTGTTGTGGGGATGTTCTACTGCCAGTGATGTTTGGAGTCTGAGTAGTAGAAAGATCCAAAAGATGGCCTTCCAAAGTGATTGCTTTGGTTATATATGGAAGCAATTGACCAATTGTTTGGAGCAGGAAGAATTTGTGGAAGCTGCTGTTACTGCAAGACTGTTATGGATCAGAAGAAATGAGCTAATCTATGTAAAGGGATTTAGACACCCGATGGCTCTCTATAAAGCTGGTAAACAAGAAGTTGTTGCCTATAGATCCACAAATCACCATGTCAACACAGTAGCTAGCAGAATTGCACCTTTACAAATTTCATGGCAAAAACCAGTTTAGGGGTTTTATAAGGTCAACTGGGATGCTGCAACTAATCTGGCTGAGGGAAGGATAGGCATTGGGGTAGTTGCCAGAGATTGCCAAGGGTAGGTTATTGGTAATCTACAGGCTCCCAGATCAATGCATGAAGATTCTTCCTCTGCTAAGGCATATGGCTTTCTGTTGGCTGCAATTTTTTGCAAAGAAATGGGGCTGTCTAAAGTCATACTCGAAGGAGATGCACTACAAGTTGTCTCTATGGCAAACAAGGCTACTACATGCATGCGTTTTGGTGGTTCACTGATTGAAGATGGTCTAAGTGTCTTAACAGCTCTTACATCATGGTCCGTTGTTCATATGAATAGGAATGCTAATATGGCAGCTCATATATTGACAAAGTTGGTCTTGATCTTGATGAAGACAAGTATGTTATAGAAGAAATTACTCAATGTATTCAGTCCATTATTTTAAGTGATTTGATGTAAGTCTTCTGTTATTAATGAAATTAAGTTTTCATCTAAAAAAAAACAAATGGTGCAAACTTCACATGTCATATAAGCAAATTATCAAATGCTCAATGTATCATATGATATTTCATGCTAAATGGCATTTATAATATGAATGTGGCGTTTAAGCAATAATCATAAATAAATTATCAAAGGGCAAGTTAGAAGCTAACTTACAAACTTCTCAAATGCTTTAGGAAATTGGTACAGTTGTAACAAAAGTTATTCTAAGTTAGGAATTGCCACTAAGGCCCTAACTTTTAATATTTTCAATTTGGCCCCAAAATTTACCACATTTTACAAACCTCCTATTTTCTATGTTCTAGATCCAAATATGACCTTAAAATTATAAGAATCAAATAATTACCACGTCAAAACCATCCAACCTGTGGCATGCAACTTTGTGACCATTTTTGTGATTTCAAACCTATAGCTTCTATGCATGCATGTGTGATCAAATTCCATCAAATATAAATCCACAAATACGATCTTGGAACATTTTTGCAACTTAGATTTATGCCACACTAGTTTATCACAACACTTTGGAATTCAATAACACCAAATTATCCAAAGACCTTCAAACCATGTGTATGCATGATGTTTCTAGCTTCTCTTTGTCAATGCAAGTTTTAAAGCCCAAATTAATAATGCATTTCAATGCCTAAAATGATGATAATTGGTTTCTAAAGATTCATAAGGCCATCCTTGAGGAAATAGATCATGATATGTCAAGGTTACTAACATACAAGTGGAAACCAAATGATTAGATGATCAACACAAGATATTGGCTTATAAACCTATCATGACATGTTGTTTTCCTCAAATCTAAACCTTCATTCAAATATTCAAGATGTTAACTACACTTAAGGTAACATATCAAAACATATCATGACTAAAATTTCATTCCAAAACAATATATACATGCCAAACTTCAAATCTAGCTAAAATGCATCACTTGTGTAAAACCTTTCTATAACTCAATCAAAACCTCATTTCCTTGCCATAATTCAAAGCCTAACATGTCAATATAACACCCAACAAGAGATAAGGCAAGATTACTTACATAATCGTGACCCTTGAGCTCTCAAAAACAAACTCACTTTAAGAGCCTTAGTCAAGCTATTCAGTTTCAACCATTTCTCACACTTTGAGTGTTTAGCTCTCAAGAACATGAGAGGAAAGCTAGATAGAGTTGTGTGAAGAAGTGATGAGTGAATGGAGGTATTTATAGGACTCCATGGAGGGGTGTGGGAGGTGAAGGGGCATTGGTTTGGCTGAATTGGAAGTGTTGTGAGTGGTGGAGGTAGGCGGTGGAGTGTTGAGTGCAAAACTCCAATTGTGTCATGGCTTGGTCAGCTGAATAGTGATCTAAGGCACTTAATTACTTCATGTAAAGGACCTAGAGGGAAGCCATAGCTACAAGGGCTGGGTTGCTTCAGAATTTTGGACAAAAAAATCACAAGGGACGCAAGTGATGGCCAATGGGTTTAGCTCTCCCAAAGTTGTCCAGTTCTAATCCCTTCCTTGTCTCTTTCCTTTGGTCTGTTTTGAGGGCATAATTACCACCATTGACTGGCTTTCTCAATTGGCTAAAGAGGTGGGGTTGAGTACCAATTGGTTAAACTTGAGCAGAAAATGAAAAGGAAGCTTAGATGTGCATGGGTTTCGGTCAAGTGGGCACATGATCACCACTCTTTTTGCCAATTGGTTTTGCTGCCTACGGGGGGTGATTGGTCAAGCATGTAATTGGGTATTTTTAAGCACATTTTTAGAGCTAAAAGGAAGGGGTATTAGCGTGTGGAGGGGGCTGGTTTTGGTGCAGAAATCTTTTTGAAAAATCATGGGCAGTTTGGCTTGGTCAAGTCCCATGTCCAAGATGAATAGTTGGATTTTTGGCTTGATTTATGGGACTGTTTTTGGCCAGCTATTTGGTCTGATTTTATAGGATGTAATGATGATTGGAAGGTGTAGAATACCTCTTGAAAAACATGTGAAGAGGAATTGGTTTTGGGTGACATGTTGAAGGGCCACTCAGTTTTGCACCTAGGAGACGATTTGTGAGTTTAGTTGGCATTGACATCCCTTTGCTTCAAGTGACATGAGTTGGGTTCATTCTAGTCTTCAAGGGTTGCCTACGGGTGATGAAAAACAAGTGTCAAAGACAAGAATTTCATATTTAAAAGTATGAAGAAAAGAGTTTTAAGAAAACTATGCAAGTCATGATGCTTGAGTTACTATTCAAGGGTGAGATGAATAGTGATATTAACTCAAGTTAAAAACTTTACCAAGGTTGAAGGGGAACCCTAGGGGTGTGTGGTTGGGGCTTGCGTAAGATGAAAATCAATGGTATGGTGTATGTGGGTCCTATTTGGAAGAGTAAAATGAAATACAAGGCTTAGACTTCAAGTGTTGGGCTTTTATTGGGCCATAGGAACAAGCCTTTGTAGTGGGCCTAGATGTGGACTTATCCATGGGCTTTATGTCCAGATTTATTGGGCCTATCCTTGGCCTCAATAGTCCACTAGGTTGGATCCCAACTTTGGATTTTTCTTCAATTGGGCCAATAATCTTGAATCTTACTAAGTTTGGCCCAATAACCTTATGCTTACTAGGTTGTGTCCAACAGTGTCTTGTGTCCAACAATACTGGGCATAAGTCTTGGTGTCTTTCCATAGCCCTCTTACTCAATAAGCTAGGGCCCTTATTAAACTAGTTTCTTGGGCCATCACAAATCCATCTAACACTTAACCTAAATTACTTAGCTCATTAATGTGACAAATCTCAAATATGTCATGTGTCATTCCCTTATTGGCCTCTTGGCTTCTTATCTTCAAAATTAATAAAGCACTAAAATCTAAATATACTAACTAAGTTGACAATGTAAACTTCTTTGCCAACTCAAACTCCCAAAATTTGCTCGTTCTCTCAAATAATCCAACTTCTAATTAGTTAGGATCATGGTTACTTGGGTGGGGCGTCACATTGGGCCTGACCAAGATACTAAAGCCCATCTTGGCCCGAGTTGCGCCCCTCCAATGCTCCCAGGAACCATCAACACAGCCGATCCATGAGTCGTACAAGACCTACCAACCCATGAGCCCCTAAGTCAGCAGGCCCGTGTCAATGTGGACAAACAAGTCCCACCAACTCTGACAACCTTCTAAAGGAGCACCTCGCATTTAAGGATCGTATCTAGGAAAAGTTTGGGGATTGTAGACAGCACCCCTACCTCTGATGGAGTGCACGGGAAGTGACTGCTCCGCCCGCCTACACGCAAAGCACAACCCAATAGGCCATGCTGCATTAAAGACTATGGTTGGACACTTGTGCTCGAGACACTAACCCCTGACATAGGGTACATAATGTCCCCCTGATATCTAGTATAAAAGCCAAACACCAGGTAATAATGCTCAAGAGCATAGGCGGGGTAGACGCTAGTTAGGAAAAAAGAAAGAACATCCATCACGAGCTGCATAGCCTCATGGATAAATATGCGGAGTTGCTTACCAGTGCACGAATTTGCCATGTAGTGCATAATTGATGGCTACCTTTACCACCAAGTTTAGCATCCTCGAGATAGACATGTACGATGGGTCCAAAAACCCTCTCAAGCACCTGAAAATCTTGAAAGCTCATATGATCCTGCACAGGTTCCCCGTGGAGATCGCCTACAATACCTTCCCACTGATCTTAAAGGAAGTTGTGAGGGGATGGTTCGGGTTGCTAGCACCCAGCTCTATTGATAGCTTTGGAGAGTTGGCCCGCCTGTTTCTCACATAATTCATAGCGAGCAGGAGGAGGAGACGCCCAGCTGCCTAGCTCTTAACTATTAAGCAGAAGTAGTACGAGAGCCTAAAGGGATGCTTGGCCAAGTTCAATGAAGAGCGTATGAAGACGGATGACCAGGATGCGAAAATTACGCTAGTAGCATTCTTGGGAGGAATATGGCCCCGAAACCCATGTCGGAGCTAGTGAGAAAAACTCCCACCACACTACAAAAGTTCATAGACCAAGTGGGCAGCTTCATCAAAGCTGAGGACACACTCTAGGCCTTGACTGCCCCGAGGAAATCCAAGTTGTAACAAGTTGATAGGAAGACTAATGCATCGGGATGAACCAAGGCCCCAGAAAAGCATAAGAAAGGAGAACAAAGCGGGATGAGAGATGAAACCAACCCCTTAGGAGGCCTAGGTGCCCGGCAAGCAAGAGTCATTCTGGCCGTGCAAGAAGGAGATACACCATGTACCCATCAAATTGACAACCATGACAAGAGAGGTCGTCGTTATTGCACCAACCACCAGATTGACACTCACGATACCAAGGATTGCTACATCCTTAGTACGAGAAGAGAAGAGGTAGAGCACCTCACCACCAGATGACATACCGACCAAAGGAGAGAATGAGAACAGAGTCGGGGAAGGTTCAAAAGGACAAAAAGGAGTGAAAGCCTCAGAAGACAGCAGATGGAGCGGAGCATATGTGAAATAGCCCTTGGGCGAGGTCCAAACATTGCCAGAGGATTTGCTGGCAATGGTCTGACCTTTTTCGACAAGAAAGTGCATGCCATGAGGGCGCAGTATGAAGAAGCATACACAACCGACCACTGCTCGTCCAAGCAAAGAAGAAACATTAGCACACCAGTCATCACCTTCAGAAAAGATGACGAAAAGGGAGTCCTTTATCCCCATGACGATGCCCTAGTAGTGGCCATGCTTGTCACCAACTTCACAACCAAAAGGATCCTCATCGACAACAGCAGCTATGTAAACATCCTCTTTTGGGATGCCTTTACCCCAATGGGGATCAATCTCAGCCAGCTGCGGCCGACACCCATGCCATTAAAGGGGTTCTTAGGGGACATGGTTCAGCCGATGGGAACTGTGACTTTGTCAGTCTTGGCTAGCAAGGCCCTTCACAGGGCCATGACAATGGCTGACTTCCTAGTGGTGAAGCCCCCCTTGTCATACAATGTCATACTGGGGCAACCAACACTCAACAGTCTGAAGGCGGTGACTTCGACCGACCACATGAAGCTGAAGCTCTTGACGGCTGCAGACGTGGGAGAAGTTCGGGAAGAACAAGTGTTAGCACGAGAATGCTATATGTAGGAGCTGAAATCAAAGGCGGGGGAGTTCGCACAATCGAAGGCCAGAGCAACAGCAGCAGGACCCCCCCGAGTTCATCACCAAAGAAGAAGAAGTCAGAGATGAGTAGGCCCTCTAATAGGTAGAGCCAAATGAGCCATTGGAGTTACCTTCCCTAGACCCCAATCACCCCAAGAACACAATCATAATCGACACCAGAATGGAACCCAAAATGCAGCGGGCCATGAGGCAGCTCTTGACTAAGCACCAAGATCTATTCACCTGGGGCCACAAGGACATGCTTGGGATCGATCACGCCATAATCAAGCACCACCTCTCTATAGACCCCGAGGCCAAAGATGGTTAAGCAAAAGGGCCACAGATTCAGTGCCAAGAAATGTGCCGCCCATTGCTGATAAAGTCTATTGTCTTCTAGCCATCGGGTTCATCCGAGAGGCATACTACCTAAACTGGTTGTCCAATGTCATATTGGTGAAGAAGTCTAGTAGAAAATAGAGGAAGTGAATTGGCTTCACTGACCTGAACAAAGCATGTCCAAAGGACAACTTCTCGCTACCCTGGATCGACTTGATAGTAGACTCCACGGTTGGTCATCGCATTCTGAGTTTCATGGACGCTTACTTAGGGTACAACCAGATTCGCATGAATCCGGACGATGAGGAGAAGACATCATTCATTATGAACAGGGGTTGTACTGCTACATGGCTATGTCTTTCAGCCTTAAGAATGCAGGAGCTACCTACTAGAGGTTGGTTAACCGCATGTTCAATGAGCAAATAGGGCATAATATGGAGGTCTACGTGGATGACTTGCTCGTCAAGCGTAGAACCCCTTAATAACATTTAGCCATCTTATGCAAAGCCTTCGCGGTGCTGCAACATTACTAGATGAGGCTCAATTTGATCAAGTGCGCTTTTGGTGTTAAGGCTAGCAAGTTTCTGGGTTTCATGGTCTTGGAGTGAGGAATAGAGGAAAACCCGGAAAAGGTGGAGGTCATACTGAACATGACCCCACCTCGGATCATAAACGAAGTATAGAGACTGTCTAGGCGAGTGTCGGTCCTCAACTAGTTTGTTTCCCAATGGACAAATGCCTATCGTTCTTCAAAGTGTTACAAAAGACTCAAACCAAGGACGGTGAGTGCGACCGGGCATTCGAGAATCTCAAACAATATCTTGCCAGCCCCTTGTGAAATTTCACAAGTGCACGAAATCGTACCAAGTACTATAGTGATAAAGAAAGATGTCAAACCCACGATGACTATTTACCTATTAACTATTGAAATTATTCTAATTCTAAGTAATTTGAAGATCAAGAAAAGTGGTGGATTTTGAATTTGAAAAACAACAACAAATTAAATTAAAACAACAAATGATGAATTGACCAAACACTTGAAAGGAAGAAGATTTCACACAAGAAGAAAACACTAAGGCATCCGACTCACCAAACCAATCCAATCCCAAATCCTAACCACACAATCAATCAATTATCATCCTATTTGACGGTGAAATATTCAAACTTATTTAAGACCCACTCTCGAGTATAGTTAGGATTACCCAACATACGATAACCCGTGATATGTCTATGTGAATTCAAATGCATTTGAGCACATTAAGATTAATAATACTTCACATAAAAGCCACACAAATCACGTTGGCACATTCCTGTCCTTCATTCAATTTGTGACATACATCATAAGAAGCTAAACCACATGCATCATCTCTTGATTTAACATGCAGAACAAATTATGCAACTATTGACCAGCTAATTAAAGGAATGATAAAATCATGATCACATAGAAATAAGATTCAGGATTGTCATGGAGAGGCTACATCATAGCCTTTAGCAATAGAAATTAGTTCATAATCGAATCAAAACAAACCATAATAATTCTGAAACTCATAATGAAAATTGTAAAAGGAAAATATGAAAGAGTTAAGAAGGAAACGGTATTTAGATCGAGAATCTCAATTGTTGACAAGCTCCAACTCAGCATATTTTTCACCTCCCACTTAATGCGCCATTTCCTTTCTAAAACATATTTGTATTTTTCTAAGGCTTAAACACAAAAGTTGTAAGTTTTAATCTCAGCTTTCCGTAGACATCAATATTGCCCTTATTGGAGTTCTCAAGAAGAACTTATGCTCTAAATACTAAAGAGTATTTCAGGAATTCGGCAGTTTTGTGAATTTTGACTTGATGCGCCATTTCCTCATTCTAGATGTTCATTTTTGGCCAAGGCTTTAACACACAAGTTCTAGGGCTTTCTCTTGCCTCTTTCCATATAACTCACAATTGTCTTTATTGGAGTTGTATAGCAAACGTTGTCCTCTAAATACCGAAGGGTACTTCAGGAATTTTGATAAATGAACGTTTCCTATTCTCTTATGAATCCTTAAATTTCCAAGACTCCTTAAATTTATTTATTCTTAAATAAATAAATAACTCTAATAAATAAGAAAATTAAACACAAACTAGTATAAAATTAAGAGTAAAAGTATGACAAAACTTGTATAGAAGTTAAGCACATCACTCCTCCCTTATCATCCCAACTGAACTAGGAGAAGCCCTGAGCTTGTATCTATATGTCTCTCCACATGCAATCTCTGTGGACCGGATATGGGACCTGAAGTGTTCCCAAAAATCATTATACTACACCATCCGGCCCTTTCCAGCACATCCAACGAGGTAGTTTGTCTATTTCACCTCCAACACTCTACGCCAGACAATGTAGCAAGATACAAGAATCGTCCACACATTAGGGTAGAGTTGCGAAGGAGCCAAGTGAAGGTAGTCGAGCACATCAGGGATTGGCCTGCAGAAGGGAAGCCGCAGCCCATTCGAGAACAATCGGGAATAATGCCACACATGTAGCGTAACCCTCTGAATCCACGACCCCTTGACTGTCCACCGGGATCTCCATACAAGGATCTCAATGACCTCAGGTCGATGGGAGTAACCGCTGAATCCCAATGGTACCCTCAGAGTATTGTGAAGTGCCATGGACCTTGATGAGTGTACGAAAGTGCACTCTAAATACTCTATAATTGGACTAAAATGCTAAAATATGAATAGAAATTATAAGAATTAATGTATATTCTTGAATTGAGCTTCTATTTACTTTGGGATACTCTTGAACAAATTTTTATGTTTAATTTTAAAGTCTATAAAAGAACAAGTCCAAACCCAGTTATATTCAAAAGACTTTCAAGTGGGCAAGAAGTTGGAACAATTTAAGAAGTGTAGGACTCTTCGAATAAGGATAATGATGGGTTTCAGAGTAATTTGGATCAACAGAAATAGTCAGTCTGAAATTCGCTAGAAGACAGCCTGTACATATTTTAGTATTTTGATCCTAACTCTTCACTCAAATATCGGATTGATGCGATTCTGATGCACTGGAAAGTAATCTTAAAGGGCTACAAAGTTGTCTCTAATAAGGATTTCTAAATTCAAAATCTTGAAAGGCATACACGGCTATCAAGATGAGGTCTAAAATTTATGCGATTTTGTATAAAGGAATATCGAAGACATAAGGGTTTTTTTCTTACCCTATATAAGCATTTCATTAACACGAAATATGGAGTTTTTCGGGAGAAGATGAGGCACAGTTCTAGAGAAGAGAAAATTTTCATTTTTATTATTTAGTTCTTCTATGGAGAACTAAATCTTGGGTAAAGCCTTGGGCGGAAATTAGCTGGTGAAAATACTTTGACTTTATTTCAATTCATAGATTGAGCTTTATTGTTTAAGATTTTAGAATTCAAATCTCTATTTGTTATGGATATTATATGTTTGAGACAATTATATTAAATCTTGCTATGGTTTTATTTTATTGGGCTATTAGATTATGAATATATGATTGTGACTTAAAAACAGGCTTTTCATGCAATTGATGTGATCTTTTGCTGCATTATTGTTTGTGAACATAGTGTCGTCTCTAGATCTAATATTCATTTTTATATACAAAAATTGTGGTTTGTAAAGGGAGAATAGATTCTAGAATTAAATTTGAGAAAGTAAATGAATATAATATCAAATCTTCCAATTAGGAATTTGGTGCTGTAATTCTTAATTCTTAATTTGGTGCTGTAAGTCAGAGTATTGATCTGATTGATGGAAGCCCAAAGCTTTACTTGCCTTCTTATCCGTGCCCTAATCTCATTTTAATTAAGTGTTTTAGGTAGAATTTTCAGATTCTTGTCATATTGTAATTTGATATTTTCTTTTAAGCTTGCGTCTTGTTGTGTTTCTTCCGACCCCCTGTGGATTGACACCCATAACTATACTGTAACACCGCGGACTAGTTTAGGCATAAGCAGACCTCTAGGGGATCCAATACCCCTGGAACCCTAGAAAAATCCACTGGACGAGAAGAGCACACACCTCGAGAACAAGAGCGAGAGGCATTCTTGGCAGCCATCGAATGAAAGAGGGGGACAAGTTAGACGAGAGCAGGGAAAGAAATGAGTGCAAGAAGGCAAGTGGAACACAAGGAATTCAAAAATTCGTGAGGGAAAGAAAGCAAACGGACCGAGAGTAGAAGTTGTCTGGGTATAAATAGGCATCCGCATTGTATGGGCTCCCCCAGACTGTGAATTGGCACGCGTCGGATGAGGATGGGTGGCAGGGTGTGGATCCCGCAATTTGGGTGCACTCAAAAGCACGAAGCGACGTGGGAGGGGAGTCATCGCACACAACCCAAGCATGGGAAGTTGGATGGGAGCACTCAAGAGCACGTTAGTGAAATGATTATGTGTCGTCGAAACGTCCTCAAAAGTAGAGGAATTCCTACCTTATGGTAAGAATTGGTAGGGTAACTAGAGGGGATCGTATTTAAGGATCCATTGTATTTAAGAATTATGCTCGAGTTGTGCCCCTCCAGCATGCCCAAGAACCATAAGCACAGCCTTCCCATGAGTTGTACAAGACCCACCAGCCCATGAGCCCCTGAGTCAGCAAGCCTGTGTTGACGTGGACAGACAAGACCCACCAACTCTAACACCCTTCTGCAGGAACACCTCGCATTTAAGATCGTATCTAGCAAACGGACGGGGATCGTGGACAACACCCCCACCTCTGACGAAGTGCATGGAAAGTGACCACTATACCCGCCTGCTGTCAAAGCACAACCCAAGAGGCCCTACTGCATTAACGACAACTACCTAGCACTTGTGCTTGAGACGCTGACCCTTAACACAGGGTACAGGTTGTCCCCCTGATATCTAGTATAAAAACCGGACACTAGGTAACAATGAGCTCTCTCTCTGATTTTTAGAAGAAAATACTCTAAGAAAGATATACTAACTTTGGCATTGGAGTTTCCTTGAAAGAACCTTGAGCCCCCCATTTCCTCTATGTTGCAAGTGACTGAACCCTGTACCAATTGTGCAAAACATGTCATCAACAATTTGAATAACTTTTTGTAAAAGTAAATTTTGTATTGAGATTTGTGAAAGTGGATAGGTAGACTTAAAAAAATGTTTGAATATAAGTTTCAGGAGTCTTTTTTTTTTTTTTTTTTGGTATGTGTAAAAATTGTTTTGATTTTTGTGTTTTGGTAATAATTAAATTATAAGTTGGATAGTGTATTTATAGTTCTAATTTGAAGAAGTTTAGTTTAAAATTTTCAAATTTATTAAAATCTTTTGAAATCAAGCCCTCGAAGGGTTTACCATATCAATCCTTTGGAATCAAGCCCTCAGAAGGGCATGAATGCCGTACTGATCCCTCATCATTTATAAAGACATCGACAATTTCGCTCTAAAGACTCTCTGAAGCCTGAATTATCAACAATGATATCATCCTTTCTAACCTAATAATTGGAGGTTTCCCCCATTCCGAGGCCCGAGTATCAATTCTGTTTGCAAGCATTGAGCATGTTGGAGCCATAGCTGGAAATTGCATCAACATCTTCAATATTAAAAATATAAAAGTAAATTATGTTCCTAATACCATGCATCTTGCTTGAATCTTTATTAATATACTCAATGATATATGTTATATAAACCATATAAAGAAATTCCTAGGAAGCATAAAGTTATTTGTTAAAATTTTTAGATAAAGTTATAATGCATATATTTTGTCAAAACTTATAGAAAGCTTTTTTAATTAAACAAAAAAGTCACAATATTAATTTTCTTAAAAAAAAAATTGTCCCCTAACCATTACTAAAAGATTATTTTGGTGATGGCATTTCCAATCACAAAATATTTAATGTGATCAACACAATAGAAAACATTTTTTAAGGCAAAATAATTTGTCTCAAAAATGCAAATTTTGTCCCAAATTAGATTTTGGGACGAAACCCACGCGACTCATTCATAGGCTGTTCGAAAAGGAAAAAAATTCAATTCCGAGACAAAATAATTTCATCCCTAGTATCGTTCGAACATCTCACAATGCATTCTAACAGAGAAGCATGTTGGAACAATTGTGAACACAATCTACTATTCAAACAATATATATCAAAATTCGAATGATTTCAAAATCATTCCAAGGGATGACTTAGTGTTCAAATATTGAATGCAAGTGGTTTGAATAAGAGTAATAGACATTCGAATGTCCAGACCATATATTGTTCGAACCTGTCTTGTGACTAGTTGAACATTACAATTGTAAGCTATACTCGTTCGAATATGAAGCATTCAATTTGGAAATTAGAATAGAACCTGCCTTCGAACACATGGGATTTCATTTGAAACGTTGGTAGTAAATGTAAATATAAACCAATAAATATAAAATTTGAATCTATAAAATAATAAATAATTCCAAATTTGTTGAAATTTTCCTAAAAAATATGTGATAGTCTTAATATAAAATATTATAAAATAATAAAAAATATTTTTAGGACAGTGGAAGCATAAATTACTGCCACATCATCAATTGCATATCTTGAGCATATATGTTGGTGTTGAATTGCCATATCCTCTGCAACTCTTCTTGTTGTTGCTATTTTAATCTTATCTCCATGTTAGCTCCATGTGATGACACTAACTCCTCCAACTCTCTGTGCCTTGACCTTAGTTACTTGATCTCTTGTCTTGCTTCTGCTAAGTCTCGAGATGAATTACTTAATCTGCTCTTAAATCCCAAAGAAAAGGCAAAAGGTTTTATGCACTACCCAGACCTCATAGATATCCAAAACGGAGTCCCAAAACTTGGGAAGAAATCTCAACGTCACTCGCGAATGATTCTTCAGAAGTAAAGTCATTACAGTGCATCTTATCCTACACACTAAAAAATAATTTAAGCTATTAGTTATGAGATAAATGTGTATTGAATAGTAAATTAAAGGTTCCCCAATTCTTACATAATTTGATTGTGCTTTAGGATGAGTCAATTCTCCATCACTACTAGTATGTGATTTAGCATACAATGTTATCATGTTATATTCAACAAAATTCTCTCCTTCCTATAGACAACAAATAAAATAGCAATAAAAGAACAAAAGAGCATTTACGACAAAAAAAAATTATATAATTCTGCTTTTACCAGTTTCTTGGAGAGATGATGGAAATATCTTAAGACTGCATGATGATGGATCTTCAAGTTTGATCTATTTACATTATTGACACAACTCTTCTCCTACAAAAGGAAGCACAATTATTAAATGATACGAGATAGAAAAAATGAATAGAACATAACGAAATATAAAATTTACTTGATATGATGGCTCTTTAAGCATATCACAGTTTTTTTTTTTAATCGTCCAACTGCATGCCTTGAAAAGGATTTTGGCGTGCCTCCTCAATATTTTCAAATGTCTAATAGTGTTCGTGACATATATATATATATATATATACTTGCAGTATGCATTATTCATCAGTTAATCAATAGTCTTTTGCTCCTCTCGTCACCCTAAATTAAGTTCAAACTCCTGCTTGAAAATATTTTTAGAATATAATTAATAAACAACCCAAAAATATACAGCACACCATATTTAATAGACAAAAACAAAAAGAGTTTACTTACCAAGCAATAATCTTTTATATGGTCCTAGACATCTTGGAGAATTCTGGTCCAAGAGAATGTAGTTATTTTAATATTAAATTAAGAATTTAATGAAACAAATTTTAATGGGGTACGATTTTTTAAAATCAATCATTTATCCAAACCACAGTCGAGATTCTTACTTGTGTTTTTACTATACATCAAGTACACCCTTGGATTTTAGCTCATTCATATGTTCACTTAGTGAAAACTCATTGCTAAGCTAGATTCTTTCCTACAATGACACTAGTAATGATGGTTAATGATTGTGAGTATGTCGAGCTATCATCTTCTACATCTTTGTCTCGCATTTTCTTCAACTTTTTGCATATTTTCTACCAAGATATACTGGTTTTCTTTACAAATGGGTTTGATCTTATTTTTTAAAAGTACCTATCTTCTTCTTTTAAGAGCAGCTATGAGTGTGTTTGGTTAATGACCACAAGTCGAGATGGGGCATTATCTTAATGGAGTTTCTCTAGCTATTCGGGAGAGTCTAAGAATTGAGTAACGTCTCTTGCATTGGTGCGTCCACAATGGTCTCAGGTGAGAGATGGTAATACTCTTGGGTCAATGTTGTGGCCTTTCAGTTGGCGGAGGCTGGAGGATGTTGTGGTCACGAATGCACTAAGCATGGAGCTAGTCATCACTACTTAATCACAATGCAATGAAGGGAGTCAGGGTGTGCGTACAACCAATTTATGGTGAGAAATCGTGCATACACATTAATAAATGAAAATGGTTGGTAAGATGGTTTTCATGTTGTTGAATGGACCTGGGTCCAGTGATAAAGGTTATATGATAATTTTGGGCACTGGGTACTTGGAACGATTCTGATGAGTTATGTCTACAATTGTTGTTATGGGTAATAACTTATTGAAGTTTTCTTAAAATCTTAGCATAGTAGTCCCACTATAGTTTTGCTCCTTGGAACCGTAGGTTTTGATGTAGATATAGAGCACGAGTAATATTTCAATGAAGGAGAGCCAATGCAGCCCAAGGGTCTCTACTTGTTTAAGATATCAATTTTCTGTAAAATCATTGGTGTTATATTTTTCATGTTGGGCAATGAACATTTTCAATCTGTAATATTTTTTTAACTCTAAATAAGAATGTGACTTATGGATATTATTTGGGTGATTTTAATATGTTTCTTTGGTACTCATTTTTCTAATTTTTGACTAGTAACATCTACCCTTTTCTGCTATAACTTTTACACACTCTATGCCAAGCATGCAAACACACAAGACATTCACAATACATGAGGCTTGCAATTAGTGTGGTATCCATTCCGAACATTGTAGTTCTCCGCCAAACCACAATCGGGGCAGGGGCTCCACAAGCTATCTTAGTTATGATATACGCAACTAGTCAGCGATCTTCACTCACTATGATATACATATTGCCCGCGATCTTCAAGAGTATCATGTTGTATCCTTGTCAGTTGTCACAACCTCATTAGTTGTTGAGATTCTCTAGCTAACACTTCCATTTTTATCTTGTTTATTTCATGAGGAATGCTCTGCATCAGTCACTATTAACTCTCACATCCCACACATTTTTTATGAGATACCAAAATAGCCTACTGCTGAAATACCACATTGAAATTTCAATATCACTGTGAATTTCCTCTGGAGTTGTACAACTCCAGAGGAAATTCATGATGGTGCCATTTCTTATTTTCAAAATCCTTTGGCTACTGAGCCGATGGTGTGAGATGCTGAGACTCTCTCTATCATTCCACATTTAGTGTCGAAGGTTGAGAGTGATGCTTTATGTAAACTTCCTACTCTAATGGAGGTGAAAGAGGCTCTTGACTCCATTCCTATGGATAGTTGTCCGGGTCCGGATGGGTTTACGGCGTGTTTCTTTCGAGCGGCTTGGGATATTGTTAGTATGGATGTTTGGAAGGCGGCGGTGGAGTTCTTCAAAGGCAATCATTTACCAACTTTTTATGGTGCGACAAACTTGGCTCTTATTCCAAAAGTTGAGAAACCGGATAGCTTTTTATGTTGTGTGGTTTATAAGGTTTTTACCAAGATTATGGTGCAGCAGATGACTCACATACTAGGAAAGCTGATTTCTCCAGCTCAGTTAGCCTTTCTAAGTAATCGTAGCATTTTCGAAAATATATCTCTTGCGCAAGTGTTGGTGTTGGGGCTTAATACTAAAGTCCGGGGTGATAATTTCATTTGTAAAATTGACATGGAAAAGACATATGATCGGGTGAATTGGAGTTATCTACTTCGGGTGCTGCATAAGTTTGGCTTTTCTAATCACTGGTGTGATCTTGTCCTACATTGTATTTCGTCACCTTATTTTGCAGTGATTTTAAATGGGAAGCCTAAAGGTTTTTTCAAGGTGTCCCGTTGGTTGTGGCAAGGAGATCCACTTTCTCCATATTTGTTCACTGTTTCGGAAGATATTCTTTCAAGGCTTTTGGATTACCAATTTCATCTTGGAAGATAAACTCGTTTTATTTTTCTTCGTCTTGTCCTAAAATTTCTCATCTTTTGTATGATGATGATTTGTTGATTTTTCAAAGGGGGATAGGAGATCTATGAAAGGATTGCTGAAAACTTTGGGGTTGTATGAATCTATTTTTGGGCAGAATATGATAATTGAAAAGTCAGTGATTTTTTGCTCCAATAAAATTAGTTATTCTCAGAAAATGGAGCTATTACAGGCCACGGGTTTTAGTGAAGGGAAATTTCCTTGTTTGTATCTGGGCGTGCCTTTGCATATAGGTAGACTCACTTCCGCAATGCAGAATCCAATTATTGACAAAATAAAAAATAAGTTGTCAGGCTAGAAACGTAACCTTCTTTCGTTGGGAGGACATTTAATTTTATTGAAGCATGTTCTTAATAGTATTCCGATTCATGTGTTGTCTGTGTTGAATGTTTCATTGACTGTTTTTCGAAATATTCAACCCTTTTGTCGGAATTTCTTTGGGGTTCAAGTGATGGAAGAAAAAAAAGAGTATGGGTCTTGTGGAGACGGGTTTGTCGTCCAGTGAAGGAAGGAGGGCTGGGAGTGCATTATTTGGAGGAAGTTAATGGTTCATTGCTAATGAAATTTGTGTGGAAAATCATTACTAATGATTCTCTTTGGGCCTCTTTCTTTAAAAACCAGTATTTGAGGAAGGTTAGTCTTTTTGAAGCGGCTCAAGCACCAAAGGGATCAAGATTCTAGAGGAGTTTGTTAACTCGAGTTCCCTTACTGCTCTAAAACGGCTCAAGCACCATGGCTTCCTATGGGTGTTTTGGCGCAACAAATTCTGATTGCTGGCTCTCCATTACTTCAAGTACGTGAGCTTCTTTCACCTATGAGCTGGGATATTTCATGTCTTAAAAAAATTGTGGGTGATAATATTTGTGATTCTATTGTTAATTCAGATGTTAGAATTCGGCAAGGCCAGGATCTCTTCATTTGGTCTCTTAGTGTAACACCCAGACCCAGAATTTGTAAGGTTGGACTAGGGATATTTTTTTTATTTATTTATTTGAGTTTGATATTTACGTTTTTTTTTTTTTTTTTGTTATGGATCGGATAGTGATTTTTTATTTTGAGCTTGTGGCCGTTTGTTTAAACGTTGGAAAAACCTTATCGGTGTATGAGCGGTTTTCCCTCACCCGCACGACTCTTTTCACATCCGTACGCACGTCTCTCATGCACATGCACGATTACCCTCTTTTTGTTCTGGCCTTTTTTTTTTTTTTTTTTTCCGAATCAACTCCATAAATGCATGTTTTTCTCTCAGGAGAAGTTACCGCAGCAACCCATGCATAGCTGCACTCCACACTGCCGTCAGCATGTTCGCATCCAACCGCTAGCGTTGGGCTGCCACTGTGAATCACCCCCACTGCCCAACCTCTTCCCCTCTGTAGCCATTTCTTCCCACTGTGACACCTTCCCCTCAGCACAGCCGTGCAACACCCTATCACTAGCCAAGCCATAACACAACACGGTTGTATTTTCCATGACGCCGCTGTCCAGACCACACGAACATAAGCTTCAACCACCGCATTGTCGTAGCCTACATCCTTGTACGTTTGCGGCAAACTCCTTCACACCGCCACCTCCATCTCCAAGTAAAACCGACGCAACCCGTGCACACTGCATCTCCACGGATCACAACTCGATCTCCCTGTGCGTCACCTTCACTTGACCGTCACTGGAAGTCCAGCTTCTCTGCCGTACACCACTGCACCACCACCAAAGTGTCGAGAACAACCACCTACATAGTGAACCGAAAAACTCCCCTGTTTTAGACAATCGAAACAGAGCAGCCATGGCTCAACCAAACCACTGCCCTTAAGCCACTACCCACCCAGCCACATAAGACACCGTTGGCAGCAGCAGACACCGGAGGACAAGGCCCAACCATTGGATGTTGCCTTGGTTGAAGCCCAGCCCCAGACCGTCGCACCCCTCACTGCATCACGGTGAGTCTTCGTTCTCTCTTTCTCCTTCTCTCCCTCACTCTCCATCTCCCTCACCGTGTTACTCTCTCTCGCTTCTAGTGCTCCGCCGAGATCACCACCTCTATGTAAGGCCCACCCTCTTTTTCTAAGTGGCCCGAACCATGTCTGAGGGCCCAGCCCGTTTGTGGATGGTGCGAGTGACGCCGTTTTGGAGGTTAGTAATTCCCTTTCCCCCTCTTCCTCTTACGGTTTCTGTTTCGTTTCTTTTCCTTCTGGTTTTTCTGGATTTCTCTCGTGCAGTCAGACTCTCCAACAGGTAAATCATTTTCGCCGATCATCTCTCCTTGTTTGCTTTGGGTTGATTTCGTGATTTTGAATCACATGGCTTAGACTTTCTCTCATGCGCTGCATCTGTTTCAGTGGATTACCGATTACTGCACTTCCTCTTCCTCTCCTTTTGCTTTTCGGTACCCCCTCTACGAATTAGTGAGCATCATTTTTCCCAGCCTTCATTTCGATTGGTAAGGGTTTCTTTCTCATCCAAGTTTCGGTTTCTCCTTCTATAACCGTGCGAATTCTGCTTCTTAGTTGGGTTTGATTTATCTTCATTTTTTTTCTGCAGTTTTCTGTTTGGCCGTGAGTTTGAGTACCATTTTGTGAGTTTCTAGTTGCTGTGCGTGGGATTATTTCGGGTTGGTGTTTCGGGTAGGCATCGAACTTTTGCTGGATTTTCTCAATGCCGTAACATACTCATGCAGTTCTTCTTCAAATTTATTTTGATTTTATCCTCATTTCTGCAGTTTGTTGTTGCTGTGAGTTGAGTTTGCGTTTCGTCAGTTCTTGGACTTCCGTGGCTTGTGATTCCTAATTCTTGGTCTTTTAAGTGAGTAAGCCAACACTTTGTATTAGAATGGTCTTAGAATTCTTGATTATTGGTGTTGGGCATTGACTTTGGAGGGTGTTTTAGTAAATATTAAGATTAGTATATGATATTTTGGATTGAATTTAGGGTTGTTTAGATTACCACTTGGTTGACTTAGTAAACCATTTTTTTTGCTATAATATGGTTTGGAATGGTGGATTTTAATTTTTAGATGGAGGTTGTGTTATTTTCTTTTAACACTTAGTTTATATATTTTTTTTATGAATAGGCGACGAGAGTGATAGAGGTCAATTTCAAGGTTTAGATAATACGCTGCAGGAGTCAGGTAAGCGGGGTTCCTATGCTGGGTTTTATACAAGTTAATAAGACTGAGGTTGATTTTATGAAAACTTGCATAATTTGTGTTGTGTTGGGAATTTGTGAAAACAAAGATCAACCTCGGTCTCTTATCTGCATTATTCATGAAATCTATGTGAAAAAAAAAAGAAAATATATTCTGACATGCATTGTGTAGACATGAGCTAATTTCTGTCATGTGATTTCTGAAATCTAAAAAATGAGCGATATTGAGAATATGAAAAGTTGTGCATTTATTCGAAAAGATATTCTGGCTTTTGTGTTCAATGTGTGTAAACTGTTTGATTCTGTTTTGATACTTGGTATTATTTTGATATAACATCTGAAAACCTTTGGCATGGTGTACTGGTTTTCGTATCTGACTCTGTCTCTGCTTTGCTCTGCTCTGCTCTGTTATGCTCTGCTCTGTTTGGGTTGGTACCAACTTCTCTGTCTCTGAGTGCACCCACTTTGGAAACAAAGTGGTTTTATTGTGGTCTTTCCTGTGTGCACACTCGGGGCTCCGAGAAGAATAAAGGAAAGATTTCACCTCTGTCTCTGCCTGGTTTGGCCACCGGGGTTAGCACAACCCTACCACGGGGGTGAAACATGGTCTCTGCTCTGTTTGATGCTCTGTTTTGATCTGATGATGATACTCAGTTTATGTTATGCCAAAGTACCATGGGTTTTACTTGTTTTAAAACCATCGCTCTGTTATTTTGAAAATATGTTCTGTTCTGCATGATAACTCTGGAAAATATTTTATTCTGCATACTCTACTTTATAAATGCTCATGTTTGCACGCTAGCATATGATTTTTGCTTACTGAGTTGTGATAACTCACCCCCTATCATGATAATATTTTTCAGATGATGTGGAGAGTCCAAATGAGGACCTGGATTAGATTGGTGAACATGGATTAAGCTGAGGAGATGTAGTTGGAACAAAGACTCTTGATGTTCTTAGTTTTTAATGCTTTTGAGTTTTAATTATATGTTTGGGTTTAGTAGGACCTATGGTGCTTTCAGTTTGGTATGTTACTATTACTGGGAGGTTATGGACCCCCTTGATTTATTATTATTGCATTAAAGTTTGTGTGGAGTTTGTAATGAGATTATTGAGAAGATTTTAGATTGATTTCATTTATAAAGTTTTTGGAGAATTTTTTTCTTTGGATGTGTTGGGAGACATATTTATGAGTGACAAGTAGTAATTCTCCAAGACACCCGGGTTTGGGGCGTTACACTCTACGTCGCTAAGCTTCTAGCCCCTCACTGCGTTGCACGCTACCGCGTGTTTCCTCCGTGAGTAAAGCCCCTACCATGCAAATTATTTGTTTTCCATAGGTTTTTATTGGTTTTCAAAGAAATGAAGGAAATTACATTAGTGCCCTTTTACTACATGTTATATTAATGTGCTTTAAAATTTTTATTATGTATTGGTACACTCTTATATAATTATGATTACAGAAAATCACTTAAGTATTTTAACATGTTATTTAAGTAAAGATTTATTTTAAGAGTAAATAATATTGGAGTAATGTTGTTTTTACAATTTAGATATGATTTAGTCTATTTTAAAAAAAAATAGTTATGGCTTACTTTAAAATATTTTACGATAATTATATTATCTAGTATTAAACTTTATAAGTTGTTTTCATTAATAAATAAGTTAGACTTTTAATTGTTTTTAGTCGAAGTTATCAAATGGATATTGGCGATTTTAAAAAGGGATGATATATTCTGGGGTTATGAGGATTTTAGGTATTGAATGATTAAAATAGGTTATTTTAGAAGCCTAGGATTAAATATCGAAGTATGTGATTAATTGAAAATTTATGAGAATTACGTGATTATTTTATAGGTGACGATTAATTATGGTTCAACATTTTGAAGAAAATTCTGAAAAAGCTAAGAAGTCCAGGTAAGCGGGGTTCATATACTAGTTTTGCATAAAAGAAATAAAATGAGGTTGACTTTGAAAATATGCATATTTGTTTGAAAATAAATATGAAACGACCTCAAATGTTTGTTCAGCATATGCATAAATTCTATATAAGAGAAAGTATTTTCTGTCATGACTGGTGTAGACATGAGCTAATTTTGCGCATTCTGTTTCTGAACTATGCAAAATGAGCGAATATGAAAATCTAAAAGTTTTTGCTATGAATAAATGAAGATGTTTTGGATTCTGTTTATTTCGAACATGTGAAATGATCTGAAGCTATTCAGTATTTTGTTTTGATATGATGTGTCATCTGAAAACCTTGGCATGAAGTTCTAATTCTGTATTTGAATGTGATCTCGTTCCGATGATGTTCCGTTCTGTTTCTGTTAAGGCCCAGCCACGAGTATAATGGTGGTTTATAACCCTACCACGGGAGTGAAACATGGAATACGGCCCAGCCACGAGTATAATGGTGGTTTATAACCCTACCACAGGGGTGAAACATGGAATACGGCCCCGCCACGGGTATAATGGTGGTTTATAACCCTACCACAGAGGCGAAACATGGTATACGGCCCAGCCACGGGTATAATGGTGGTTTATAACCCTACCACGGAAGTTAAACATGGTATTTGTCCCGATGTGATGCTATGAGATGATATGAATATAATGTTTCAGTTTGGATATGCCAAAGGATTTTCTTTTCGGGAACAAGTTTGTTTTTCTGAAAATTTCGCTCTAATGTTTTGTAACAAGTTTTGTTTATACATTCTGAAAGAAAATATGTTGTTTCTGCATTCTGAAAGTAAATGTCTTGTTCTGCATACCGAACTTTATAAATACTCATGTTTACATAGTAGTATATGCGCTCTGCTTACTGAGTTGTTAATAACTCACCCCTTATCTCCACAATATTTTTTAAATATTATGATGGTTTAGCTAAGGATCAAGATTATGAGGTATTGGATGAGATGATTTAAGTGTAGTGGTTCAAGCATGGGAAAATTTTTATGAGTATTGTCGAATTTTATTAAGGAATTTTATTGTGTTATGATGACTTGGCCTTTTTGAAAAATTGGTTAAATTGAGGAAATTAGATTGAGTCGAATTTTCTATATGATATTGGGAATTTGGAGTCTATTTTTATATTGTTGGAATGTGAGTTTAAGTGTTAGGAAATAACTCTCCGACCTATGCGGGACCGGGGCGTTACACTTAGTGTTGATGGGAAGTTCCCTACCAAAGGGGCGTGGAAGACGTTGAGGATGCATTCAGATACACCTAGTTGGGCAAAATGGACTTGGTGTAAAGGTTTGCCGGGAAAGTTCATATGTGGCATGGCGGTTTTGGAATCGTGCACTTCCATTGGATTTGGAAATCCAAAATGTTTGGGTTCACCTTGCTTCCAAGTGCCATTGTTGTAGTGAAAATATTGCTTGTGAGTCTTATGAACATATTTTCGGTAATGGTGGGCAAGCTGAGAAAGTTTGGGAATTTTTTTCCAAAAGGCTTTTGCTTCAAGTGCCGTATAGAAGGGGACAAAGTTTCTCTTTTCGTATAGCACTTTGGTGGGCACGGGTGAAACAATCTTCTCAGCTGGGTATTTTGCCGATATTGATTATTTGGGCATTGTGGATTTCTTGTTGTAAGGCTAGAATGGAAGGTGGTGTTGCCTCTTGTAAGCAAATTATTTTTGTGATTGTGTTTTAGATCCAGAATTGTTTTTCAAAACATATGAAGTTGTCTCCATGTTCTAATTTTGATCAAGATTTGTTAAGAAGTATTAGTTGTCCTATCATTCCTGGTCGAATGCCGAAGGTGAGAGCTTTTGCTTGGCAACCTCCTCCTTTGGGTGGCTGGAAATTAAATGTTGATGGTTGCTCACTTGGAAATCCATGTATGTCAAGGGGTGGTATGATTAGGGATGATAAAGGGCTTTTTTTTTTCTTTTCTTTTTTTTATTTTTGTGGGATTTGCCCATCATTATAATAATATGCAATCGAACATTATTGCAGAATTTTTTTTCCTCAAGGGATGGTCTTCGGTTGTGTGAGGAGTTGGGTTTATCGGGTTTGCGTGTTGAAACTGATTCTTTAATAATGCTTGTTTCTTGCTTTCAACATGGGAAATGTTCTCTTTGGTATTTATGGGAGTTTAACCTAAAAGAAGTTGATGGTCAAATTTATCATAATTATAGAGAATGGAACATAGTTGCTGATTTCTTGGCAAAGGAAGGCACCTGGAATTCTTGTCATAATCTTGGTGTTGGAAGTTTTCTCCTGGCTAGACTAAGGCCTCGTTTGTTTTCAGAAAACATCTCATCTCATCTAATCATTACAACTTTTCCAACTTCCAATACAAAATAAAATAAACAATTCAACTTTTTAAATCCCAAAACAAAATTAATATTAAAATATATATTATAACAATACTTTATTCAACTTTTTAACTTTAATCTCATCTCATCTCATCTCTGAGAACAAACAAGCCCTAAGAGGCCTACTGCGTATTGACAAATGGTCCTTGCCTTATTAAAGGTTTCGGTAATTTGTAATTTTTTGGTGGATTGGTTCATTGGTTAGAGTCATTGTTTCCTTTGTTGGTTTTGTGGGTTTGTTAAATATTTTTATATATTGTAACTACGGTATTCCTCCGCCATAAGCGATTTTCAATAAAGTTTCAAATTTTCATCCACCTTCCAATAAAAAATAAAAAAAAAACCTCTCGCGTCACACACCTATAGCTTTTCCATAGGTTGTAAGAGTGTTTTTCAAAAGGTTAGGGGGTGTTTTTCATATGATGTGAGGTGTAGGGTGTTAAATAATTACTGATAAGAATAATTTTTCTGATTTAATAATCCATGGTTTGCTTCAAATCGTAATTAATGTCCCCCATGTCTCATGATTTCACTTCCTGTCACTACAACAAAAAAGGTCTTTTGGAACGAAAAGTTTCTTGCCAAAAGATTGGCATTTTGTTCCAAAATATTTTTTGGGATGAAAAAAAACTGTCCCAAAAGATATTTTGTCCCAAAAATCACAAATTCGTCCCAAAATATATCTTTTGGGACGAAATTAAGCTGGACCGTTCGATCAGGTTCGAATGGATTTTTTTTTCTAGAACGAATTAAATTCATCTCGGAAATCAGTTCGAACGTCTGAAATAACGTTCGAACGGGTATTTCATGACCGGTCGATCGATACCAGTCTGTTCAACCAAATACACATGAAGAAATATTCAAACAAAAAAATTGATGATCGAAAACAAATAATGAATTAATTATACTAAAGCGTTCGAACGGCATGAAATTTGTTACCGTTCGAACTCTAAATTTCAATGTTCGAACGGTTGTGTCCGATTTATCTATGTTTGAACGTTTAATGAGAGTTCGAACGGTTATTATTTTCTTGGACAATACTTAAAACCAAATAAATATTTATATTCCAAAAATACATTACAAATTGTTCAAAATAAATAATACTAATCTAATAAGTCAGAACTAAATAAATAAAATACTAATAATACTAATAAAATTAACAGTACGTGATATAAAATTGTTCAATATGCAAAAACACTTCTAATGAAATTCAATTGTTTAGAGGCCTAAACTGTTGCATAAGCATCTTCATTTGAAGTTGCATCTGTCTTTCTTGTTCTTGCATTTGGAGTTGCAACTCTCTTTGTTGATCTTCTTGTTGTTTTACGCGCATCTCCATGTTTGCTTGTTTAGTCAATTGAGCCTCTAACTCCTGCTATTTTGTCATCAATTCTACGATCCTAAAATTTGCATTCTCTAACGCAATGACAGTAGTGCTTGACATTGATGAAGAGTCTGAAAGCTTTACACAGCGACCCAAACCCCTCAAGTAGCCCGAATGTTGACCCAAAACTTGTGTAAAAATTTCAACATCACTTGTTAATTAATTATGATCTGATGCAGTTTTAGCACGGAGGGCAATCATTTGATCCTACAAACAACATATAAAATTAATATTGACACAATAATTTAAATATGATTAATTAATAGAAATTATAATACTTACATAATTCTCACGAGCATCGAGATGAGTCCACTCCCCATTACTATTAGTATGTGATGCAGCACATAATTTTATCAAATCAAAATTGGTGTCTGACTCTTTCTATAAGAGATATTGTTAAGATATAAAGTCTATATTAAAAACAAACTACATAGAATAAAAAAAATTAAAAAAAAAAAGTGCATTACCAATTTCTAAGAGAGGCAATGGAAAGATCTTGAGCCTGTATGATGATGAATCTTTAACTTTGATCTATTCATTTTGTTTATAGAATTTCGCTCCTACATAGAAGTTGTAAAAGTTAGCAAATGAAAAATTACAAATATGGCATAAAGAATTCATTTAATTTATCTTAAATGATGGATCCTCAAACATGTCGCAAAGTTTTCCCCATTCTTAAGGTCAGACATCCTTAAAAGGATGTTGGCGTGCATCTTTATTGTTCTCGTATTTCTTGTAATGCTTGTAAGATCTCACCTTATACTTGCGGAATGCATTACACATCAGCTCTTCGACAGTACTACGCTCCGCTCTCCGACCAAAATTTAGTTCAAAGTCATCATTGAAAAAGTATATACACAAAGATATTATCATTTAGAATATTAAATAATATCAATAAAAATTTATTATTTAAATATTACGTACCAAACAACGCTTCTTAATAAGCTCTTTCACATCTTGTGAGACTTTATGCCATGAACTCGTAGCCAAAGGTGCATAAGTCCGTGTAAGAGCACCCACATGCGAAGCAAGCCAAGCTGCTTGTTGTCCCTCGCCTCCAGTATGTTCGTCAGGAATGTTAACCTTAATCTTACCTATTTTATGATATTTCTCCAACTTCATGCCTCTTCTTGTGCCTCGTCTGTGATGAGATTGTACTATTATCTCTATAAAATAATATTAGTTATTTACCTTGTATCAATTATCATATATCTTAATGAAAAAAATGAGTATTAGCTATTTACCTTGTTCCGTAGAGTCAGTCTCTAATGGTGAGTCAGATGGAGAGCTAGGAACAGATGGAGATGAGATGCGAGCTTCCTTCCTCTTTGGTGGCATAATTGCGAAATACTGTATAATGTGAACACAAAACCGATCAGTCATCTATATCAGTTTTATCTATAGATTCGCTCTCATCATCTGTAGATACTTAAGATAAGTCAACACTTTGATCAACTGTCGCCTCAACTATTTCAGCCTCAATATCTTCCCTATGTAATGGGATCATCTCATACTAGCTCAAATCTACAAATAAGTTAACGGCAGGTTGACTCTCTTGATATGCTTCTTGAGTAGATGGATCATCTTCTTCTTCATCTTGTCCCTCCGCCTCAGGGATAACGTCATAAATATTTCTTGGGGAAAAATTTTGTATTACTTGCCATTGATTTCCTCACTGAGGATCGTCTAAATAGAATACTTGAGATGCTTGAGAAGCCAAAATAAAATGATCATCTTCATACCATTTTTTTAATGTATTAATACTTAGAAAATAGTAATCCTGGCATTTTCCCCTTCGAGGATTACTTAAGTCCCACCAATCACACTTAAATATATAAACCACTAGCTCCCACACATATCTCATTGCAATTATATCTATGATAACTCCATAGAAATCAACATTGTCTCCATCATGACTCCCTTTGACAAGGATACTACTATTTTGTGTTTTCCAATAAAGTTCTCGATTAATTGTGTGATATCTACTTCTTTGAGAAATACATGCAAAATATCGAGCAGCGCGTTTCAAGGAGCCACGCGCCAGTGTATATAGTTCGTCTGATATATCATTCGAATTACTCGCATGCATTTGTACAACCTACATATTAAATAAAGTATAAACACTCAACCGTTAACAATCCTCTCTATTTAAAATATGTTAGTGCAAAATTGTATCTGTATTAATGTCATTACCCGTTGTTCAAACTATTTTGGGAACTCCTGTTCATGTCTCTGGTCAATATCATTTACTCCCAGTTCTTTTAGCACGTTAATATGATCACTGAAATTAAAAATTACCAACAATAAGTATATTCGTATAATTGTTTAATAAGTAAATTGAATGATTAATTAACAATTAATTTGAACTTACTTCAGGTGGTTCTCTATCTCTGGGCAATTATTTAGCACGTACCACTGAGTTTTCTCGAACTCCCTTTCACACAAATCATAACCACGCTGAACACCAAGTGGACGTACTTGTTGGAAAAATACAGAAAATCCGTTCCGTTGTCTTGCTTGGTCAATATCAAAGTTTCTTTCCGACCGATCAAACCTTGTGTAAATGCCGTGGAGGTATTTGGAACAGAATATATGCCACTCATCATCAATATATGTTTCTACAATTGATCCTTCTAGACGGGCGGGCCTTATTATCCACTGTGCGTTTCAACTTTTCAAGAAACCGTTCAATGGGATATATCCATATATACTGGACTGGTCCTGTAAGTCGAGCCTCAGGTTGCAAATGAATAGCTAAGTGAACCATGATGTCGAAGAATGACGATGGGTAAATACTTTCCAACTTACACAATATAACTGCAATTTCTCATTCCATACGTTCCAAAGCTTCTACATTCAACGTTCTGGCACATAAATATTTAAAAAATGCACCCAGCTCAATAAACACAACCCGCACATCTCTGGTCAAGAACCCACGAATACCAATATGCAAGATACGTTGTAAAAATACATGACAATCATGTCTTTTTAGTCTAGTAATTTTCCAATCATTTGTCTGCACACACCTTGTTAAATTTGAGGCATACTTGTCCGGTAATTTAATCTTCTGCAACCACTCACAAAATGTAGCCCTTCCATTCCTTAACAATGTATACCATCCAATTGGCAAGTAAACAGACAAATTCTTTTGTTGCAAGTGCATTTCAGGTCATATTCCCAACCGCTTTAGATCTTTCTGTGAGTTTATATTATCCTTCGTTTTACCTTCAATTGACATCAATGTTCCTAACACGGACTCGCATATATTTTTTTCAATATGCATAACATCGAGACTATGTCGTACTTCCGAAATTCACAAACTGTGCAATAACATCTTTACCAGATAATAATGGTGGAGGGTGCCCCCATTCAACAGTGCCATCAAACATCCAACATTTTTTCAACTGTTTTGCTTCATAAAAGTTGCAGGGTAAAATATTGTCCGATGGAAGTGCCTCTGTAAACAGCTCAAGCAACATATTGACAGCCTTAATAGATATTCGGTACATGGATTTTATATGAAGCAATCTAATTGTAAATGACAACTTATTGTGCCTTCTACACCCTGGATATAACTCACGCTGTGAATCATTCCACAACCGGGTAAAAGTATCATGGCATGAATCATTTGAATTTGATGGATCTGTTCCACTTTCATCCATAAACATTCTCGCACCAATGTTGCCCAACATTTGCTCCATATCCTCTTCGGGATCGTCACCAAGGGATGACTCAGGATGTACATCTTCATCGATGTCCTTCTTCTTCATCTCGAAGTTCAAATGACATTGGTTACGGTTCTCCAAGTAAGACCCAATCTGTATAACCTTGGTCAATACATTTCACAAACAGATGCTCTCTCACCAACTTTATCTTATAAGAACGTAAATTCTTGCAAAGTCGGCATGGGCATCTAATACGACCGTCACTGCCAATTGTACAGGATGCAAAATTTCTTAACTCCTTCAGCGTATACATTGTAATCCTCACCCAACCGATCTCTAACTCGCATCCAACTCTTATCCATGTCTAATATCCTATTGCAAGCAGTCACGTGCAGCAACAAACAATCAATTATCTAACATGTAGTGCAATTTCTTCATTTCACCGGGTAGTTGGTCCTATTCCATTCGGGATTGTAAAATCATAATCGCCAACCTACAACTATTATCTGTCACGTCCAACAAAATTTCGGCAGCATCTCTCCATAGTTCTCCAAATATGCTCGTTTGGTCATGCACACCGACGAGTAATACACCGTCAATGCACATTCATCGAAACTGCATATCCAGAGAACAATAAGGGATGACTCTACCAAAATCATAATGTCGAATGCAATAGATATAGTTTGATAGTTTGCGAGAATAATCTTACAATCCCAAACTATCCACTCTGGACAATTCAAGAGTTATCAATCATAGTTTAACATGATTGATAACTCTCGAACGAGTTTAAGGTTTATTTCAATGCCAAGTAGAAGATACAATATTAAAAGACAATAATAATAAAATAAAATGCGAGAATACAAGATGATAACTCCATATATATCATGGGTATTTTAAGGATCCTAAATATATCATGAGTATTACTTATTAGCTTAATTATACATTATAGTTAATTTTAAGTATTAATTAAAATTATCTTTTATTATTTGTTAAGTTAGTTCTCATAGTTTAATTAATACTTAAATATTAATATGAGTTTAAGTATTAATAATCTTTATGTTTTTATAATATAATTTTAACACATATTAAGTAATTAGTTGTAAGATAGTTTTTACAACTATTGTCTTTTAAATATTAATATGAGTTTAAGTATTATTAAACCTTATGTTTTTATAATATAATTTTAACACATATTAAGTAATTAGTTGTAAGATAGTTTTTACAACTATTATCTTTTAAATATTAATATGAGTTTAAGTATTATTAAACCTTATGTTTTTATAATATAATTTTAACACATTAAGTAATTAGTTGTAAGATAATTTTTATAACTATTATCTTCTAAATATCAATATGAGTTTAAGTATTATTAATTTTCACATATATATATACTATATATAATCTACTATAATATTACATATTTATATTAGGGTTTAAGAAAGTTTTACAACCGTTCGAACACGGTTATATCTCATTCGAACATGTTTATTCGTTCGAACGGTATATAACCACATTCAAATGGTCTCAACCCAGATTCCAAACACCAGCAAGTTCAGACGAGTATTATCTCATAAAACATCATCACAAACTCATATTCAAAAAACATTACAAACATACAACATATATACTCTGAATAGCAAACCTCTAACAAACATACAACATATATATTTCGAATAGCAACTCTCTAACAAATATACAACATATATATTTCGAATAGCAACCCTCTATTAAACATATTTTGTGTTTAATCTAACAAACACCTACACAATATATATATATAAACTATAAAATCAATAAAAAAAAATTATAGATTTAGAAGTAAAATGATAAAGAAAGTCATACCTTTAAGCAAAATATACTAAGCAATCCTTTTTGTAAGATGATAGAATGAAGGATTGTGTAAACAAAATGTAAGATTTTGGAGAGAAAACGGAGAAGATTGAAAGAGAGGAGAGAAAAATAAAGTGCAGACTGACGGCGTGCGGAAAAATTATAAGTTATGACCATCCATTTGAATGTAATAAAGTGTGGTCGAACGCGAAAATTTCAGCACGCCAATTTTTCCGCACAAACAAATTTCTAGATTACAATTCGATCGGCTAAAAATTACGTTCGAACGGTAATACAGGAGTTTTTAAATGGTGAGATATTTTCCCACCACTGCAATAATTCGTTCGAACGTAACAAATAACATTCGAACGGTTATATAGAGTCATTAATTGGCGGAATGTTTTCCCACCATTGCAATAATCCATTCGAATGTTTTTTTCATAAGTTCAAATGCAAAAAATGTCTTCGAACGGTTTACAAGTACCATTCGAACACATCACCTTAATATTTAAATATATTTTTTTCATCATTAAATGACAAGTACTGTAAGATCATATGTATTAGTTATATATACTATCATATATATAGTAATATATACTATCATATATTTAGTAATCTATATTAAATATCATAGATATAGTATAGTATACTAAAGTATACTATCCTAATGTAAGATGCAGATAGCTATTAGTAATATATACTATCATATATATTAATAATATATACTACATATCATATATATAGTATCATATATATTATACGATTTTAAATTAGTATAAAGGAAAATATATTAGTAATATATACTATATGATATATAGTAATCTATACTATATATCATATATATCGTATCATATATATTATCATATACTAAAGTATAATGAAAAATATAAGATCATATGTATTAGTAATATATACTCACATATATATAGCCTTAAATATGTTTTGGTAACAGAGTGATTAATGTAAAGAAATTTTTTTTCCAAGAAATTCTCCAAGATAGGCAAGAACGAAAAGGAAGCCAGATAGAGCGTTGTTTACGTGGGTGGGCTGCATGGCAGCTAGCGCCGTAGAGGCAAATCGACGCCCCTACGTTGATCTTGTCTCCACGGTCCCGCAACCCATTCCCGAAATGAATGTGTCTCATCGTGGGCCAAAATATGTAGATGGAGAAATTTGTTTTCAGTTTTCTAAGGAGGAGATTGCAAGATCTGCTGAACCGTTCTGTTTTTCCATTGTTCTAAAGTTTCTAAAACAGAGGCCTTCTTTGGATTCGATACGGTCTTTCATCAATAATCGTTGGGGTTTATCATGCATGCCGATTGTCTCGGCTATGAGGAGACCACGGAATGTCTTCATCCGAATGACTAATGAATTAGATTTCTTAAAAGCGCTTTCTCGTGAAATCTGTGATGTGAATGGCATTCAATACAGGGCTTTTCATTGGAAGCCAGATTTTAATGAAGATGAAGAACCTTCGCTGGTTCCCGTTTGGATTGTGTTGCCAGGGCTCCCTCCTAATTTTTATCATGAATCTTTTCTAAAGATCTTCACTGCTCCATTCGGCCGATATATTAGAAGGGATAATCCGACGAAATGTGCAACGCATACGGATGGAGCACGTTTATGTTTGGAAATGGATGCTGCAAAAGAACTGATCACTCATTTCTGGATTGGGCTACCAGGGCAAGGAAGGAAACAAGAAGTGATTTATGAGACGCTCCCAGCGTTTTGCTCTAAGTGTAAGTTGCAAGGGCATAATATCAGTACTTGTAGATTAAAGATTCAGAAGAATGGGGAAAAAATTTGGATTCGTAAGGATTCAAAAGTTATGAATAATGGAAAAAGATGGGCAAGATGCGAAAGAGAGTGAAAAAGATATAGAACAAGCAGTGAAGTTGGTTCCAGTAAATATAGAAGGTTCTATGAGTGAAACATTGAATATACAAGCAGAGAAATCTGAGGTAAATGAGCTTATTCCTGATGTAGATCGGGTGCAAGAAGTATAGGATGGTTCAAATCAAGATTCAGAAAAGACAAGTGGTCATGAGACTGCGCAGGAACAGAATTATCATGTGGAAGAAGTGGATGCTGATATCACTCAGGGTTCTATGGATAATGCGGAAAATGCTAGAAAGACTGGTACTATGCTAGATTCAGAGATAAGGGGGATTAATGCAGTTGAACAGAGTGAAAGGAAAATTTCAGGGGAGATGGTTTATCAAGTGGAAGAAGTTGAAAATGATATAACTATGGAAGCTACAGATTTTGTTAATATCGATGGAGAGGGAGTAATGAATATGGGTGATTCTTTCTCTGAACCGGAGCTGGAATTAAATGTGGAAAATTATTCAAAGAATAAGGATTATGCTACAGAAAATGAGGGTGGGGAGAGGAAAAAGAAAGGTGTTCGAAAAAATTTTGAAAAAGTCCGTAGTTCAACTCGAGTGGTAGCTCGTTCTAATAAATTTTCCTAATGATTAGTCTGATCTTAGCTTGGAATATTCGCAGTCTTGGAACTTCTCGAAATAGATTAAAGAAATTGGTTAAGAAAATGAATCCGAAAGTTGTAGTGTTAATGGAACCTTTTGCAGCTGTGGAGAAATTGCCTGAGTTGATTAATTTATTACATATGGATAAGTTTATTACAAATGAGGGGGAGGCTGGTAAATTTTGGGTGTTGTGGCAGGATGATGTCTCTGTCCAACTTGTATTATGCAAAGAACAGTTCATTCTTCTTAGATTGGAGGAGGGTATGTCTAATATTTTGTGTGGTTTTGTTTATGCGAAATGCAATATGGTGAAGAGAAGAGAACTCTGGGAACACTTGAATGACCAGGTAGTTGGTTCTGAACCTTGTATTATTATGGGGGACTTTAATATCATTAGAGATGACTCAGAACGTCGGGGTGGTAGACCTCGTCCGAGAGCAGCAATGGAAGACTTTAATTCTTGGATTGATCATTGTGGCTTGATTGAAATGAGGTCTTTGGGTAGGAGGTTTTCTTGGTGTAATGGTCAGAGAGGTCTTTCGCGTAGTTGGGGGAAATTAGATCGTTGTTTTATTAATACTAGTTGTCTGAGTAATTTCCCTTATGCGGTTTGTAGTTATCTTGCGAGATCCACATCTGATCATTCTCCAATGTTCTTGGAAATGAAGAAAGATCCTTTTGCTTATGGCCCTCCTCCTTTTCGGTTTCAGCAAATGTGGATAGCTCATCCAGACTTTAGTCCTTTTGTGGAACACGTCTAGCAGGAAGAGGTGGTTGGTACGGGTCTATTGAGATTGGCTCTAAAACTGAAAAAGTTAAGGGGTGCATTGAGAGTGTGGAATAAACAGATTTTTGGTAGAACTGAATTTCATTTACAGGAGACTCAAGCTCAAATTGATTCTTTGGAGTCGGCTCTACAGCAAGTTTGGGATCCAACTACTGAACAGGAGCTTTCGGTGAAAAATGCAGAATTGGCAAAATGGAGGAGTAGGGAAGAGACTAGACTAGCTCAAATGGCGAAACTTAAATGGAATGTGGAAGGTGATCAAAATTCCAAATTTTTCCATGCTTATTTGATTTACAAAAGGAAGAAGAGAGTCATGGAGATGAGACTTCAAGATGATACTGTTTTGAAGTCACCTGAGGAGGTGCATTTAGGAGCAGTCAATTATTTTTCTGATTTTCTGCAGAATGAGTCTTTTGAAAATGTTCCAGATTTAACTCAGATCATTTCGCCGGTCATAACAGCGGAGGAAAGTGCATTATTATGTGATATTCCTTCCATTGATGAAGTTAAAAGGCTTTAGATTCTATTCCCTCTAATAGTGCTCCGGGTCCGGATGGTTTTGGAGCAGGCTTCTTTAAAAGTGCTTGGGATATTATTAAGATAGATAGCATGTATGCTGTAGAAGAATTTTTAGAGGAAGAAAATGGCCAAGATTTTATACTTCTTCTTATGTGGTTTTGATACCAAAAATGGATATACCATCTGGGTTTGATAAATTTCGACCCATAAGTCTGTGTTCGGTTTTTTACAAAATTTGTTCAAAGATAATTGTAAATCGTTTGACTTCTCTGCTTCCAAAAATGATATCTCTAGAGCAAGGTGCTTTTATTCCGGGCAGAAGTATCTTTGAAAACATTAGTCTTACTCAAGAAATGGTGCATTCGATCAATAAAAAGATTCATGGTGGAAATGTGGTGTTAAAACTGGATATGGCTAAAGCTTATGATCGTGTTGATTGGGATTTTCTTCTGGGAGTGCTTCTTGCTTTTGGATTCTCAAATTCTTTTTGTAGTTTGATTAGAGAATGTATTTCCACGCCTTGGTATTCCATACTAATGAATGGTACTACGAAGGGTTTTTTCAAGGGAGGTCGAGGGCTGAGACAAGGGGACCCGTTGTCCCCTTATTTGTTCATTATTTTGCAGGAAATTCTTTCTCGACTTATAAAACAAAGTGTGGAAGAAAAGAGGTTTGGTCAGTTTTCTCAAGCCCGTGGTACTAGATTGATATCACATCTAATGTATGCAGATGATGTGGTTATTTTTACTAATGGTGGTCGTTCTTCTATCCGAAATATTTTAAGAGTTCTGGACACTTATGAGAGTTGGACAGGTCAATTGATCGACAAAGAAAAAACTGCCATGTTTTTTTCTAATAAAATTTCCATAGCAAGGAAAAGGAATCTTAAAAGGTTGACTGGTTTTTCGGAAGGAAAATTCCCCTTTAAATATTTGGGGATTCCCATTGTCTCCGGCAAACTCAAGATTGCGGATTTGGAGGATCTAGTGAGAAAAGTTCAGACCAAAATAAGTGGGTGGAAAATGAGACTTTTATCTGTGGGAGGAAGGGTAATCTTGCTAAGACATGTACTAGCTAGCATGGCTGTGCATTTTCTGGCGGTCTTAAGAGTTCCAAAACAGATTATTCATACTTTAAATAGGCTTATGAGTTCTTTCTTTTGGGGAGAAAGGGATGGAAAGAATAAGAGAAAATGGGTGGCTTGGAGGAATATATGTAGGCCTATTGCAGAAGGTGGATTGGGATTTCGGTCTTTAGAAAAAATGCAAAAAGCTCTTCATTTAAGATTTGCTTGGAAGCTTATGCATGAAGACTCTCTTTGGGCAAATTTTTTTCGGAATAAGTATATAGGTAATAAACCTTTTATGTTACTTGGTTCTCCGAAGGGTACTAGATTTTGGTGTATGATTGCTAAAAATATTCCTACTATTTTGAATTATACTAAATGGAAAATTAAAGATGGAAATGTTTTCTTTTGGTATGATAAGTGGTTGGCACAAGAGCCATTTGCTGAAATCTTGCCTGTGGTTGAGCAACCTCTTCTTAAAATTAAAGATTTAAAGCTTGATCATGGGTGGGATGTGGAGTTTTTAGAGAGGTTGGTGGGCATGGAACTTGCTGAACATGTCATTAATGTGTTGGAAAGGAGTAAAGTGGGTGAAGATATCCTGATATGGACTAAAACTGAAAGTGGGAATTTTACTACAAGGTCTGCTTGGGAAGGTATTCGAGTGAGAAGTCCTATTCTAGAGGGACATAAATGGATATGGAATAACATTCTACCTAAGAAGTTTTCTGTTTCTATGTGGAAGGCGTGGAATGGAGCTCTAGCTGTTGATGATAATATTAGGAGGATTGGTATTCCACTAGCATCGAAATGTAATTGTTGTAAGAATGGGCAGTATGAAGATATCACTCATGTTTTATTTGAAGGGGAGGTTGCAGCTGGGATTTGGAAGAAATGTGGTGCTCTGTTTGGGATTCGGGTTGGAAGATTATGGCGTGAAACATGTATTAGTTGGTTTCGGAGAGCCTCAAATTCATCTCAAATTGGTGTTATACTTGGTTTATTGCCTACTATAATTTCGTGGAGATTATGGGGAAGAAGATGTTCTGCTCGAATGGAGAATAAATTGGAAACAAGTCAGGTGATTTGGCTTTCTATCAAACACTGGGTAGGCGTTCTTGGTCAAGGAATGACTAGGTTTAAAAAATTTAATCAGCATGATGCTTACATTCTTGGGTGTCTAAATGTTAATCCTATCCCTATTCAACATCATCCAATTCATCTGATTACTTGATCTAAACCACTACTTGGTAGAGTCAAGTTAAATACGGACGGGAGCTGCCTGGGTAACCCAGGTATTTCAGGTGCGGGAGGGGTTATTCGAGATATGCAGGGGTCTGTTTTATTGGCTTTTTCAATGAATTTGGGATATGGTGATAGTACCAAAGCAGAACTACGGGCATTACTGGAAGGGATAACACGTTGTAAAGAATTAAATTTGTCTGCTCTGGATATTGAAGTGGATTCACAGGTGGTTCTGTCGTGGCTGCAGAAAAACAGGTGCGGAATCTGGTATTTGGAGGACTTCTGGGAGGAGATTCAGGAGCTGATTAAAGATATGGATTACAAAGTTTCTCACATTTTTAGGGAAGGGAATGCTGTTGCTGATTGGCTTGCTCGGTGGGGGGCAAGAGTGGGTGATGCGGAATGGAGGAATACGTCGGATGCACCTGCTATGCTGCGGGGTTTAATTAGGATGGATAAATGGGGCATTGCTTCCATTCGGTGCAAATCGCATGAGGTTAGGTGTTAATCCTCTAGGGGATGCTGTGAGTATTGAAGATCTCTTATTCTGTAGTCTATTTTGGGAAGGGGGTAGCAGATCTCTCCAACTCGTTATTTGGTTTGCGACGAGTCTTTGCTGTTGGGTAGTATTTATTTTTGTGTTATTCATTAGGCCTGTTTAGACGGTTTTTCCTTGGTTGTTTGGTTATTTGTTTTGTAATTATTGGTTGGTCTTGAGAGTTTTTTTGGTAATTGTAACCACGGTTTTCCTCCGCCACAAGTGAGGGATCATTAATAAATTCGGGCAGGGGTCACTCTGACATGTGATTCCTTCTCTTAAATGAAAAAAAAAAAATATAGCCTTAAATATACTAAGATCACATAGTAAAGTATAGTATCATATATAAATTATATAGTAAAGTATAATGGAATATATAATATGATATATATTAGTTAAGTATAAACTCATAGCATATAGTACTATATAGTATATGCTATCATATAAATATATATATATATATATATTACAACCTCATATATAACACTTTGATAGTAAAATATTATGATATATTACTATTATACTATAATAAAATACGTATAAGTTATTATGTTTTCATTTAAAGTATTATACTATCATAATATATATTATAATATATATTTAATATGAATTTTTACAAAACTTAAAACAAATACCGTTTCGAACATTCAAACATTTGTGTGTATTGTTCAAATGGTACAATATAGCGTTCGAACGGTTATGCATATATAAGTTATCTCGGACAGATATTTCTTTCACGTCGTCGTCCCCACCGTTTGAAAACGAGAGAAAATGTTTGAATGCCCATCAATTGCTCCGTCTGCCGCCGTAATCAGCATCTACGTCAAACACACTTCCTCCCAAGTGAAGGTATGCATTTTAAAAGCTATTTTACTGTTTATTTTATGATTTTATGGTTTTATTCATTTTTTTTAGAAAAATTATATTTTTTCATCAATAGTCACGTAGAACACCATAAATCTATTGTAGGATGTTTAGAAATGAAGAGTAGTATGTGTTTTGTTGAAGAAACAATGGAATCGATGGATTTTTGGGTGTTTTCATGGCCACTGAGTTGACTCAGCCATGGCCGAGTTCGATCTGGTTTCCGTTCGAACGCGTTCGAACGATTTAAGCCTTAAGTTCGAACAGTTTTAATTGTCCATTCGACCATATATTATATTGGTTCGAACGCTTTATATTAAATTTGAACCATTTTATTTATATTAGCTTATTAAATTGTTTTCATCGTTTCATTGAATTGTTCTATCAATTAATTTATTAAAGTATATAATTTTGTAAATCTTTTCGTCATAATTAGATTTTATCACTAATGTTGAATATATATTTTATTTTTATAATTTCAGGTTCATAATAATGTCTTATAGGGACCGTAAACGTGGTAGATCAGGAGAACCTTCCATCCAAACAGTTCGAGAGCAGAGACTATTTTACTTGAGCGACACGTAAAACTATCTGATTTTGTGGCTTTTATATTGGAGGGTCATTCCCTCCCATTAGTATTCAATGATCGTGGTTAGACATCAATCTTAGATCAGTGAGAAGAAGGAATGGAGCTCATTTCCTACATTGAGATTGTTATTGAGTTCTATAAAGAGTTCGGTGGTGCCAGCCCAGACGATGGAGGGACATACTGGATCTGTGTCTGAGGAGCTCCTATTATATTTTCAGTGGACGAACTCGCTACATATATGGGTATTCCTAGGCTTCTTAACGCCTATCCGAACCTGCAGCTTAGAGAGTCTGATCCTTCAGGTGATGCAAAGATGTCTCAAGATAAGGGACCAGTTTACACATATGAGATCGGTACACTTACTGATTATGAGGTCAGAGACTTGATTGTTGGTCTTAGGCAGACAAATTTATCTTCTTTCTTCAAGATCATGAATTTGATCATAGCAAACAATATTGACCCTCGACAGCACAAGACTGAGGTCGGCATGGATCGAGCGAGATTTATGATACGGGTCGCTCGTGGCATCCCGATCGACCTCGTGAGTTATATATTTGAGAGGATCCGTTCAGAGGCACGGTTCATTACGGTAGATATACTGCCGTTTGGGATCCTTATCACTAGATTTTTGCTACATGCCAAGGTCGTGCCTGAACCTACCAAGCGTTCCCTGGAGCCGATGAGACCGACCAACAGCACCACCTTGTCACGGAGCACGGGACACTCGAGATTTCGTTTTCGTGGAGTTGTTCCTGACAGGGCTGAGATTCAGAGAGATGCACAGCCGAGAGACACTAGAGTACCGGCTGGTGAGACATCTGCACTGGCTGAGGCATCACGCACATCTACTCGTGAGGAGATTGCCGACATATTGCTTGTTGAGATCGGCGTACACACATCAGTAGTGATTGATGTAGTGCATAATGCCATGTCTGAGTTGCGTACAGGGATTATGGCTACCGTCTCTGGGTTACGTACAGAGGTTAATGAGTTACGTACAAAGATTAATGCCAATAATGCAACTCAGGTCACGCTCAATACTTGATTGGCACAAGTAGAAAGATAATTAACTGCAGTCGAGGATGTGTATAAAGACCTCACATCACAGTAGTTTCTATTTTTTATTTATATATTTTTTTTTGTTATAGTTATGGATAGTATATATGGTGTTTTGATAATTTGCTTTATTTGTAAATTAAATATTTTATCTTTTTTGGAGTAGTTATTGATTTATATTATGTGGTGTATGGTTGATAATATTTATTTAACTAAAAATCTTATTTAACATAAAAGAAATTATTAAAATATTTTTAAATTAATTACATAAAATTAATTACAACCATTCAAACACAACAAATTATTGTTCGAACGGTTGTGAAGTTTCTCCGCCATAATAAATTACTTCACCGCCAAGATTTTAATGTTCGAACATGTTTTTTACCAGTCGAACGGGAAAAACTTTTTGAGACGATTTGATTCGTCACAAAAAAAATGTTCGAACAATAATTTGACCTTTCGAACGATTTTGTAAAGTCATCAATTTTTTGGGATGAAATTTAAATTTCGTCCCAAAAGCTCAAATTTGTTGTAGTGTGTACCTGGGATGAAATTTGTGATTCACCACCTTCCGCCATGACATTTCTTCTGCCATTAGGCCAAGTTAACGGGACTCCTCACCTGCAAATTGGGCTCCTTTTGTGTAACATCCCGTATTTTAGTTTATTTTTTAATTGAATGGATATTTTAATTAATTTAAATATTGGTTCTCTTATTTTAAATGTATCGGATCTCTCATTGGTTTATTTTTATGATTTTTAATTTGTGAAAATTATTTTGATATGCTTTCTTAATATTAATTATTGTTTTACATTTAAATTGCTCTTTAATTTAAATTAGTCGTTTGTGGGCTTTAAAATTTTTGTATTATTGGATTTTTATTATTATTTTATTTTAGCTAATTACTGCGTTTGAATTATTTTATTCTACTTTCTATTTTGAAATTTTTTTCATTGGATTAATTTTGTAACCCAAGTTGTGAAGACTATACCTCATTTCTTTCCCTCAGTTTTTCTTTTTCCTTTTTCCTCTTTTTCTTTGATTCTTTGATTCTTTCTCTTTTTCCTTCATTTATTTTTCTCCCTTCTCTTTTTCTTCCCCCGCGCGACACCCTCTCTCTCTTCCCCCTGTCCATTGCCGTCACCACCCCTCCTATTCATCTCCCCACCAGCCGGTGACCTCGCCCCTTCGTTTTCAGCCCCCACGCACAACTCTAAGCCGCGGCACCCATTGAATTATATTATGACCCACTGAGCTTGCGCGCCGCCGTTGCGTCACCATTGGCCACCACCTCTTCACCACATCACCAACGACCCCCTAGCTACCTAACCCACCCAACCTCAACCCCGATCTGCCACCTTTGAAACTCCTCTAACTTATTTTTTGATTTGGGTGTTTTGACTTCCAACCGCCGCCCACGGCCAACTATTGCCACCAATAGTTTCACTAACACCTCTAAACTCTATCCTAGTAATCTCAAGTCTTCGCTTGTCTCCGTTCAAAATCTAGCATTTTGAGACCCACGGCCATAGTGCAATTTGCACTGTTACATTGTTGTGCCTCCACTTCTAGCACCTCTGTGATCCTTCGAAAATTATATTATAGTATTGTAAGTATTTTTCCAAAGAATTTTTGAGATTTAAAGGTATTTTTGCACTAACTCATATTTAATGTGAACTGGTTTGGTTGTACCAGACTGAGTCCGAGGAGTAAGGGGTCGGTTGGATTGGATGATGGAGTTGTTTGTGTGATTGGTTTGTGCTAGGATTTGTTGGCTATTTCGGATTTAAATATTAGTGTTTTGGAATTTGATGTTGGTTATGGTGGATATTGATGAATCTAGAAAGGGATGCTATTTAGAGTTGAGAGAATTTTAAGTTTTTTAGGAATTAAAATAGGTACTTCAGGTGTAATATGAGATTTATCTGTTCACTAGATATTTATTTAAGTTATATGGATTTTTTATAGGTGACGATTGACAATTGTTCAGTACTATTGTGGATAATTTCTGAATAAGCTAAGAGACCCAGGTAAGCGGGATTCATATGTTAGATTTGCTTAAAAAGAAATGAACTGAGGTTGGTTTGTAAAAATGTGCATGTTGTTTTAAAAAGAAAATGTGAAAAAAAAACCTCAGTATATGTTTTACATTCACTCATGAGATTTGTATGAAAGAGAAAAGAAATGTTTTTTTACACGAATAGTGTAGACATGAGCAATATTTGACATGTTTCTGGAATATGCAAAAGAGTGAATATGATATCATTGAGATTTTTATACATGTGATATGAAATGATTTGGATATGTTTTTTATCAAATAGAAATGATATGAATATGTTTAGCACGAGTTTTGATATAATATGGATATGAAAAACCTTTGGCATACTTATTTGTTTTGATTCTGATTCTGAGTATGGTTTTGATATGATGATACTAGTTCACGTGATATGGTTGGTACCAACATGATATGATATCATATGAGTGCACCCACTTTGGAAACAAATTGATCTTTTATGTGTTCTTTCCTGTGTGCACACTCGAGACTCCGAGATTGAAAAAGAGAAAGTTTCACAACATGATACTGTTTGGTTTGACCCTACCACGGGGTTAAACATGGTATATGACATGATACGATACGATATGACATAATAAGATGAAGATGTGCAGTTATGTTATGCCAAAGCGGTTTTTGAATATGAAAATGGTTTATGAATATGAAAAGATTGAAAAGTCGCTTTGATTTTTTTGATAACACATTTCGAGATGTGCATATGAAAATGAAATTTTTTATTTCTGCATACCAAACTTTCTAAAAATGACTCATGTTTACATATTAGTATATGTTCTCTGATTACTAAATTGTGGATAACTCACCCCTTATCTTTATATATTTTCATATAACATTGATTACCCAGCTGGGGGTCAAGAATAGAAATTGGAGTTTGGCTAAATATGAATGGAAGGTTGAGTATTTAAGAGTACCATTGTTAGTAGAATGATTTAACTTGAGTATTTCAAGTACTTTATGTTGTTTGGACCTATTGAGATCTAAAAATGTATCGTTTTATTTCGTTGAGATTATTGGGAGATTGTGGACCCCCCTTTGGTTTATGTTATTTTGTAATGATGACTTATGGAGTTTGTATTATGGTTATTTGGAAAATATGAGATTGTGTATTATTTATGAAGTCTTTGGAGTTTTAAATGCTTGGAGAGATAAGTTTGTAAGTGACATGTAGTAATTCTCCGACCCTTCTGGATACAGGTTGTTACATTTTGACTGGTCCGGTGTCTTTGCGGGCCTTGGCAACACACAATTCAACAAGATATATGGGTAAAACTGGCATTTCTTGTTACTATCTGGCCTATTGCCGTAGAAGATTCATTCGGATGCTAAATATGAAATGTGATGTACAAACAAGCATGGTTTTCAAAGCACAAGTACGTCATAATTGCCATTTACTTTTGAATATATATGTGATTATTATCAATACAACACATTATAAGAAAATTGCTTATTTGCGACCAGTTAATTCCAGCGAAACGACTATTTGCAACTAAAACTGGTTGCGAATAATTTTTTAGTTGCAATAAATTGATCACAAAAGTCCGTTTTTCTTGTAGTGACGTTTCATTTCAAAGCTTTCCTTTGTTGCAAAGCAAACTACAACTCAATATCACACACTTACACACATATATAGCCAAGCCATAGGATTCCCTACGATCTCAGTAAAGCCACAAATTAATGTTATGTAGAAGTGTACGTAAAGGCAACGGCACCAGGCCTGTTCATACGTTATGTAAACGAATTAAACAAATATAAATCTGGCATCTTTAGCTAGCTGTACGTACGTGATCTTCGGGTAATAATGTCTTACCAATACCAATCCCTTCCCTTATAAAATGGTGTTATTTCATCACACCGTGTTTGACCAGGAATAGAGAGAGAGATTGCGTGGGAATCCCTTCGGGTCTGAAACAAATTAAGCCTTCGGCCTGATCCCGGCTTTTGTAGAATTGTATATATTTTATTAAGCAAACCGAGACCTTGAATTGTGTAGTCTCTGTTTGTTTGAGAACGTGTAATTGCCTCGGACTTTCAGGATTCTACGTACGTACTTTCTCACGATTGATCTACGTACCCCTACTCATTCAGTACCTTCCTTATCACTATTTTGGAGACCATAGAACATAGAGTTGGGGTTCGAGCATGTTTTTGCTGAGATGTATTTTTCGTAGTTTAGAGGTTTCAGCAACTCTATGTTCACCCCTAGTATTCATTGTATTTTACTATTTATGATGATGAATTATATATATATATATATATATATTTCTATGATGATAGGTTAATCTAAGTCAATCGAGTAATGCTAGATACAAGTTTCAAATAGACAAGTCTCATACATGCAAGTCATTTGTAAAAAAGTGAGTCATGCTAATAAAAAATAGTTTTTTTAACATTTTTTTAAGGTGGAATCTATTTTTTTTACAAGGGCTTACATTTGCGGGCTTGTGATCTATTTGGGACTTTTACAAATCATTTCTCAAGTCAATTAGTCATTATTTTTAGATGAGACTTGAAATCTCCTAAAATTAAACAGCATTAATTAGTGCTTTGGCCTAGTGCTTTTCTATTGACTTTCATTTTACATAAAATAAGGTATACCAAAATTCTACTTAGAATTGCCAGCCCGTAAAATATTAATTAAGGGGATAATATTTCTAATAATCACTTAAAGTCATCTAAAAAAATGAGATAAAAAAATATTATATATATATTGGTAGTCCTGGACTATATATAAGCTATCATGTACAGCTAGCATTCTCACTCTATCATATTTATTTTTAATGATATATCATGATCTTTCAATAGAATGCAGCTAGCTAGTATATATCACATATCCATACTTCCAAATTACCTATTAATTGCCAAAAGAAAAAAGAGAAATATTAATTTAGCATAAACTATATATAACGAATACTATATCTTCGGTTAGTTTAAAAAATGAAATGTTAAAATAGTAACCCATGATGATGATATTCTTTATTTTAAATAAAATAGACATGGTCCTAATTTTAAAATAGAAGGGATATATAGTACTTATTCGAATGAGAATGATTTACTGTGTCCATATATGGATCATGAAAGAATGCATCGTTTCTTTCAATATTGAGGCCTCATAGCTCGAGACCATCTTTTTGGGGTTCATGGTCTTTTCAATTTTCTCAATATTATATGTTTGAGCTCTGCCTAGGATCTGCATGGAATCATGATTATTCATCATTCGAAGAACCAAAAGAATGCAAAAGGGTACTCATGCTAGCTTCAACTAACAATAAATCGTGTATATGTGTATATATAGACACTAGGGAACGACAAATAAAGATTAAAAAAAAAAATTCTAAACTTTAGCAAAATATCTAACTGCAGGGCTATTAAGAGTCTTTTGGTAAAATATGACCCTTCATTAAATTCTATAAGGGAGCTACACGTCAAATGGTCAAGGGTCTTAAGATCAACCTTTTGGTAAAACATGATCATTCATTAAATTCTATAAAAATTCTATAAGAGAACTACACGTCAAATGGTCAAGGGTCTTAAGGGTCTTTTGGTAAAACAAGACTTAACGGAAAAACAAAAAAAGTTAACCAAAAAATAAGAAAAATTATTATTTACAGTTAGATAGCCACTTATTATAATAGAATATGCTCTGAATATCTAAAGGAATTCAGACTTGTGATCGTACAGTTTTGCCACTTGATCATCATGAGCATGATCCAAGGCACGATAAAATTGAAACTTGTGTGAATCTTTAATCAGCTTTCCACGAATATTGAACATCTTTAAGAGACTAAAAAGCATTCTTGAGTATGCATGGGAGAATCATGATCTATTCCAATGCAATCTCAGTATAATAATGTGATCGTTAATCATTTAAGTTGAATTGTAATGATCATGATTTCTAGCGAGTCCCCTTTTCTAATCGGGTTGTTTATGCAGCCTAGACTTTTTGGTTTGTTGACTGCCAAGAGAGCTAGCTATATAGCAATGTCATTTAAAATCAAAAGATAAATAAAAGAAGGGACAGAAAGTCAGTACTACCGGCGCCCCTTCTCTAATTATCTCAAAATTGTCAATATGTCATATGGATATGGTTGATCAGGATTATATAAGATAGATATAACCCTTAACTGGAAGGAGACAAATTACCCTAACCCTATTATATGAGTTAGGGGATTGAAGAATGGGAAAGGAGGCTAGGGGGGCGTGGAATAATGAAATGAAGGAAATAATCAAGAAAAACAAGTATTTTTTAAAGGATTATTTATGACGATAACGATTATTTATGATAAAAATAGACTTATTTTGACAATAAATAATTATTTTTATTAAAAATAATTGATTATAAATAAATAATTTTCTTATTGTCAAATTAAAATTGGCTTCATTTTCTCTTTGACTCTTTGAATCCCTGACCGTGTGTGCGCATAGTGGAAGACAGATAGATTTCACTGCAAAGGGTTCAGAAATAAATAAATAAAAACCATTTAAAACGGTGGAGGTGGTAAAATGGTTCATGACATCATGTATTAGTTGACAGCTAATTAAGCAGATTTTCTTCATTTTAATGTTGCGATTTTCTGGAATAAGGTCTCACATTCAACGACATTAATTTCCCAAAAAAGAAAATTTTCTCTCTTTTTCGTTCCGTTATTGGGAAATAATACTGAAACTCTTTGATCACATATGCATGTATGTACTCTCTGATCGTGAGAACAACTAGACACAGCGCCTTCAGTCCAGAGGGAATTGAGAAAAGATACTATGCGGCCCATACTTGACCGCTAAAGTATACCGCTGAGCAAATTTTTTATTTTTTTAGAAATCATTTTAAATGTATTGATTTTTTTTTATTTTTTAAAAATATTTAAATATATTAAAAAAATATGAAAAGAAAAATAAAAAAATAAAAAATAAGTAGCGGTACGAAGGAGCGGTGCTCCTCAGCGGGAATTTTTTTTCTTCTAACTAAACCGGCTTTCCTCACCTTCCTTGAATTTATTATAGTTTTGCTTTATTTCTGTGCCCATGCTCGGCTTTTAGTCAGTCCTCAGGCTTTGCGCTGATCTACATCTCTCTCTCTCTCTCTCTAGTCGTGCCCTTGAAGCGATCGAAGCAAACCCAAACCACCGCTGTCTGGTTTTCCACTGTCACAGAAGGAAAAGTTTCCTACTGCAGAGGTTTGCTTTTTATTTTTTCTGATTCGTTTTTTTCCATCCTTTTCTCCTTTCTTCCCATGTGAAGTTTCAGGCTTTTTCTTGGTTACAACCTGATAAGATCCAACACTAGTTTTTTCGAAGAGCTAGCGCTGCATGCAAAGGAAAATGAGAAGAACAAAGATAGTTGCGAATTTTCCTCCATCTCTTCTTTTTCTCCTTTTCTTTCATTTTTTATTTTTGTTGAATCTCTCTTCTATATTCAACATATTATATGGAGGTTGGCTTTCTAAACGGAACTTCAGATCATTTTTTCCTTTTCCTTCATTTGGGTGGGGAGACCTGGAGGGTTTAATTAGTTCATCCCTTTTGTGGAATACAGCAAACCTTGCTTATCGAACCACTCTTCCTTTCTCGTACCTCGTATAACGGGAGGAGTGTTTTGCAGGAGATCCAACCACGTCCAGAAGACTATCTTCCTGAATTAAAATAAGCGCCCTGGCCTCTGGCTGTTGAGATTTTCCGAGTTAAGAGTTCTCAATCTTTAAGGGTATATATATCTCAGCAAAGATCCTTGATCATCTTCAAGATCTTTTACATCGCTTTAATTAGGCAATGAGAAGAATGGGGACATGGCTGATACAAATTAAATGTATAAAATTTATTATATACATGAGCTTATAGGGTATGATATTCTTCGATCAGTTCCTTATATTTGAATGTATACACACACGTCCATATGATATATATATATCATCATTTAGAAAGTACTTTGGCTTCATATATATACGTTTCAGCCTTTTCATCGCCTACTCCTTTGCCATGTATATGAACAATATGACTGTTAAGCATGGACGTTTAATATATTTTTGAGCCTCCACGTACGATGTTGGATCCAAGATCTATGAATCTCGTTGTGTATATGTCACTACAAGAAATTATTTATTTGTCATAAACTATTTCTTGTAAAAATGACTATTTTTTATTAAAATAAGTATATTTTCTTCACAAATAATCGATTATAAATATTCATTTTTCTTGTAGTGTGTGTATACATTACACATGATAAGTATAATGTACATTTAATTTTTATGTGTGTTGGGTATATTCTTTATCTAATAGAAGACATGTCTTTCGGCCAGGTTTATGATCTAGGCCTAATTAAGCTGTGCATGCATGTAATCTTTTTCTTAATTTGCCGTTGTTTTCTTTTTCCAGGGTCATAATCTAGTGATCAATACGCAATGATGCCACGAAATGGACATGAATTGACGGTTCCTCCAGGTTTTCGATTCCACCCAACAGAAGAGGAGCTTCTCTACTATTATCTAAGGAAGAAAGTCTCCTATGAAGCCATTGATCATCTTGATGTTATCAGGGAGGTGGATCTCAACAAACTTGAGCCTTGGGACCTCAAAGGTTAGATGACTTTTCCCAGCTCCTCCATTAAATCTGCATGAATTATTTAACAAATGATCAGAATTTATAGATTCTTGAGCTCAAAAACATCGGTTTGATCAAGTACTCCTTTATTATAATATTCTAATTTCAAATGATATTTGTGTTTGGCAAAGTACAGAGAGATGTAGAATTGGATCGGGGCCTCAGAACGAGTGGTATTTCTTCAGCCACAAGGACAAGAAATATCCAACTGGAACTCGAACAAATCGAGCAACCACAGCTGGTTTTTGGAAAGCAACGGGTAGGGACAAGGCCATCCACCTCAGCAATAATAATAATAATAATAATAATGCTAAAAGGATTGGGATGAGGAAAACCCTTGTGTTCTACACAGGTCGGGCTCCTCATGGCCGAAAGACCGACTGGATTATGCATGAATACCGCCTCGATGATGACCTGCACACTGCCGAGGTTCAGGTAATTACGCATGCAATACACTTTGATCCATACATGGCCAAATCATGACTAGTTGCATGCGCGCGGTATGTGCAATATTGAAAATATCAAAATGATCTGTGCAGGTTAGGTGTGCGAGATTCATGTAAATCTTTTAAAATAAAAGCGGGATCCATCTAAAAAAAACTCATTTTTTTCATGCATGATTCACGTCAGTTTTAGTACTGTTCACGCACTGTTTTTTATTTTATACTGTTTATTAACTATTCATTTAAGTAGATGTTTTCAAAATTTAATAAATGAAATATTATATTTAGATAGCCAAAATTATTGTACGGTACAATTTCAGATGATATATTTTTATCTATATTGAATAACCAAACCGAGCGAGTCTCTCTTTTTTACAGGGTTTGCATAACACTTGCATGTTTTAAATTTGTATTATTCGTGAAAATAATATAGAAATCTTCAATTTAGCAGGAAGATGGCTGGGTTGTCTGCCGGATTTTTGAGAAAAAGAATAATAATCGAGGTTTTCAGCCAGATCAAGGTGCTCAAGATCAAGAACAGTACTTCACTACTAATCATATGAAGGCAAGTACTAGTTCAGCTCAAGTGGTCATAGAGCCAAAACAAAACCATCTACAAGAATTGTACGATTATACATTTGATCATGGGCGCCCCTTGGCGCATCTCCCACCGTTGATCAGTCCAGAGTTAGCTATTAATGCCCCATTTCTTATGTCACCTGCTGGCTCATTGAACACCATGCAGGAAGTTGAGTGTTCTCAAAACTGCTTAAGGCTAACAGCAGCTGCAGGTTGTGGACTTATGCAACAGGAGAGGTTTATTAATAATGGTGAGTACTGGTCGCTCTTGGACAAGCTCCTAATTGCGTCTAATCAGAGCCTAGATCAAAGCAAATCGAACCCTTCATGAGATCAATTAGTTACTCATCATGACATGGGTAGTACCACAACTCAGAAATTCCCATTTCAATACCTTGGCTGTGGCACAGACATTTTGAAATATTCCAAGTAAAACTCCTAGTTTTCTATCTCATATTGCTGTGTGGCAGACACATCATTTTAATTTTCTAGTAGCACGACCGATCCTAGATCAGCTATTAGATCTTTGCATTTGAGATTCTTATCTCTTTTAATTTAAAAGCTTGTAACTTTTTTTTTTTTTCAAATTAGAGCCGATAGCTACACACATAGCAGCCCCGTCCCAAGTTTATTTAAAAAAAACTCTCATTTATGGCAGAGGAAAACCATGATAACATCATTACACTTGGGGGTTTACAAAAATTTACCCAAAACCAAGTGCCAAGATAAGCCAAAACCAAAATAAATTCTACCACAAACCACGTGCTCAACGAAACAGTAAATCAGCGTGCAGAGCATACAAGATGCAAGACAAAAACGCAACTCAACAAAAAACGTAAACGTAAAGCCATAACCAAGAGCAGTGAATGAAACAACATAAGCGCAGCTAACCACATTTACGTAAACGAACAATGTAAACGTAACTCAACCACTCAATGAGTCCTCAAATACGGCAAGGACAATTTATCCATTCTAATCAATCCTTTAAGGTGCTTTGGAACATGCAAAAGAGATCTCCAAACCAAGGTCGAACCTTGAGCACCCATTTTTGCTAAATAGTCAGCCGTCGCATTTCCTTCTCGATAAATATGATTAATAGCAAACTCCCCACCTTCATACAATCTCATCGCCTCCTCCCAAAAATCTTCTAAGTACCACACTCCACTATGCTTCCTCTGAATCCAAGTTACACAAACCAAAGAATCAAACTCAATGTCTATCTGATACAGTCTCAAAGTACGACAATATTTCAATCCTATTAATAAAGCCTTCAACTCCGCCAGATTATTCGAACCCTCCCCAAGATAGGACGAAAAAGAAAGCACCATGTCACCACACAAATCCCAAATAATACCCCATGCACCTAACCTCCCTAGATTGCCGAGGCTACACCCATCAATATTCAATTTAAACCTTCCATGCCTAGGCCTCACCCAACTAACCAATTTAACATTCATTGCTTTAATCCGAATAATCGGAATATTCAAATCTCTCAACCTTTCCTCATCAGCAAAGGCAATTTTTGTTAATGTAGGAAAGCTACTTTGCACTTTCCATAGCCACACATAAATAGACCTCCAAATCTCTTCCATCGAGATGCATTTACTGTTAAGCTGGAGTCTTCAGAATTATGCTTGATCTATTCTTTTTTAATCATCTACATTATTAATATTTCCTTTCCATCTACTACGACGAACAAATATTACCTAGCAATTGGAAACAAACAAATATCATAATTAATAATGTAAGAAAATAAATAATACTATATATTTTGTTGATGAAGTGGAAAGTCATTTGAAAAACTTCTTCAAAATCTAAAACCACTCTGAGTGTGACACCCCCAAATTTGAATGGACATCTGAAACGTCAGGACATGCAATACAAGGTTACCTGCCCCCAATCATGACATTTAAGATACAATATTTCTAACATGCATCTAGCATTATGCAATATTCGTAGTAGATAATTTTTTTTTTTTAGAAATACTATGCACCAAACTGATACATCCCAAATAGTTAAAACATAATCCATGCATACTTGACAAAATAAACATCCATGATTACAATAAGAGTCTCAAAAGACTGTAATATCAAAACATGGGAGACCGAGCTCCATAATTACATTACCAAAATATACTATTAGGCTAGTTCGTCGAGTAACTCGCATAACTCGACTAACAATGCCAAAATACTGTCCAAAAACCTAACTATGGAGGCTGCAAGCTCCAAGCCGCGTCTACAACATCTAATCAACCTTCTCTAGTCTGCTAGTGTCTGCTCCCTGCTCTAGTCCTGACACATCGCCTACCATTCGGGGGGAATGGTAGTTGGGACTACCACGGTGATATTTGATTACAAATCTCAGGAAGTGAACAGGAAACTTCCACACATGTTAATAATGCATGCATGACAGTAAATGCATAAATGTATAATCAAAGTCAATAATAAGCATAACATAACTTGACATAACATGACATGAACTGAAATAACTTGGATTGAAACGTGAACTAAACTGGAAACTTGACATGAAATGAACTTGAAACTGAGACTTGACTTGACATGACCTGAACGTGAGCTGACTCAGACATGAACGTGAACTGAAACATGACATAACATGAGACATGACTTGAAGGTGAAATACAAGAACTTGGAATCTTGTTCAATAGACTTAATTAATAAAGTGACCATACGGGTGCTACACGGGTCCTCTTGAGCCGTGTGTCACTGTCGATTACCGCATCACAACACAAGTATCTACACCAGCTGTGAGTGCATTAATACGTACTCCACAATTGTTGTGGCCCATATATTCTACGTGTCACAATTTTTATGTCTCATGTAGTGTATGCTCCACAGTTGTTGTGGCCCCATGAATTGTTTGTGCCACAGTTGCTGTGGACACAAGTAAAATAAAATATGGCTCCATTGGCGTTAGGGTATGGCGCACTATGGTAATCAGCTAGTTAGAGCTCATTCGCAACTTGTTGATTGTATTTCGTCAACCCAAAGAATTTCACACCTATTTAGACACTCCAACATGAATAAAGGAGTTCCACTAGGATATTACCTCATCCTAGCACTTACGGTCGTGATTGACATTAATAATTTGACATGACTGTTCTTGAATACACAAACTGTATCCGAGACGAAACGTGACATGAATACGAAATGACAAAAGTCCCGACGTAGTGTAACATGACATGAAAGTAAGATGACAGACATGACGTACTTGACAAAATATTTCATAGTATGACATAACATGTAACAGACAATATTTCATAACATGACATAACATGTAACAAACAATATTTCGTAACATGGCATAACGTGTAACAGTGAATATTACATAGCGTGACATACATGTAACATTTGGCATATGTGACATGACATAGTTGCAATAGATAGGAATGCATGACAGAATATATTGTGTAACAGATAAGTATCTCATGACAGTATACATCATGTGTAACAGATGAACATGTAATGACGTGGCATGGCATGACATATATGATAACATACGAATATAACTGCAGTTCTCTTACCCATCACACATACACAGTAAACTGATAGTAAGTTAAGAGCTAACTTACCACGATCTTCGCATTTCTAAGTAAAAAAACTCAAGTGCGATCATGAGGAATTGGAAGTACTGATTTCTAAAAGTTAGAACTTAATCACTAACAATTATAAATATGAAAAAATACTAATATAAAGTAAAATTACCATTTTACCCTCTACATGTGGGAAAATGATCATTTTACCCCTAAGTTAAGGATTTTGCAGCCTAACTTCAAAAATCACCAAAACTTACATACCTCATGTAAATTTTGTCCTAAACTCAAATATCAAATCAGAAAAATTTAAAACTAAACACAACCATGAAAACTCTATAGAAACTTACATAGGCTATTTCCATTGATTTTTGTTGCAATCCTTTCAAATTCAAAACTTATGATTAAACCGGAATTTTGCAACAAATATCTTCCTATCTAAAGTTTAAAAACATACTTAAACATCCATTAAAAGAAATGCTAATCATCACCACCAAACCTTTTAGTAAAAAGATCCAAACTGTTTAACCAAAAACAAACCCTTGAAACCCAAGTTTTGTCCTTATTCAAAACATCTCCAGGAATTCCAAAAAAATCAAATCTTATATCTAACATATTCATAATGTCATCCTAAGATCAACCATGCTTTAACTCATCAAACAAAAGTCACCAAAAATCACAAAACAACACTTGGAGTTTTCGGTTCTATACTTAGTCCAAAAATAGAAACCTTTCCTTAACTCACTTTGATCAATCTCTTGATCCATGGCTTAAAAAGATGAGATCCTCAAACTAAAACATCACATGGTTTAAAAATGTGTCCTAAAGAAGATCCGACAATCAAACTTAAAATCACATGGCTAAAAATCAATAAAACATGGATCTAACCCAAAAACATCAAATCTTAGGTCTAACCAAAACCCTCTTGCATAGAAAAATCATATGTTTGAACCTAATACTAAATATCTTCAAACCAATATCCTAACATGCATATAAGAGGCTTAGGATCATCAAATAAAAACATTAAAGCCATTGGAGTAAGATTAAACTATGAAATATTCAAATTTTCTCAAAACAAAAATTGTTTTTCCACTTCCAGTTTCTATATCTAAGAAAATCTTTCATCAAAAGCTTTAGTCATGCAACAAATCCTATATGAAAATTCATAAGCACATGTTAACAACACTCCATAAAATTTTTGGACCAAGATTATCTCCATTAGCTTGGTCAAAAACTCCACTCTCCAGTTTAACACCCAGAATGACTTTTCCATGGTTAAAACAACTTTTTACCCACAAAAAGACCATGAATGAAACAAATAAGATATCCACGGAAACTAAACTCAAAGAAAAAAAAAACTTTCATGAAGGGGTCATTGCGGGAAAATACATACAAAGGGTCAAAAAGTGACAAGCAAAATTACTCAGAAATCTGCCCGAGAGACCTCTTCTAGGTTTCTCTCTAAGAATAAAGTGAAAAAATGATAAAATGAAGTGAAGTGTGTGTTGCACGACTTTAGACTTCTGGAGGGGGGAGGTATGGGCTTGAATAATCTTCGATTGGAGGTGCCTATGTCACATAAAGTGAAAAATAGTGATCAGCAATGACTACATGTTGTTGCTATGTGGCATGGAGGGTGATGAAGTGGATTTCCCCTCTCACATCAAGGCATTATTGGATGCAGCCAAGGGCAGTGGATGGCCTGCAATTTAGGGGAAGAAATTTCTTCAAGAAGTTTTGCCAATGTGTCCAAAGTCGTGGGCCTCAAGCAAGTGGGCTTCAATTTGGGGTTTAGAGAGGGTTTGGGATGTTATCAAGCCCAAATCCAATTTTTCTTGACCCAATAAAAACTCCAAGGTTTAAAGGGTTGGATAATGATGTCATAACATGAATTTGAGAAATTAATAGCATATGGAAGTGATTTAATCAAGTAATTAAACATAATGCTAGAAATTAGATCAAAAAGGGTTTGGAGTCTGACTTTAAAGTTTGGGAAAATCGTCTAGGGTTTCAGTTTCAACCAAGTTTTTGGGGTTTCAATTGAATTCAAACCATTTAGGGTTTCACTAGGGTTGAAATCCTCTTTGGTTCGGCACAATTTGGTTGATCAGATGGAAAACAGGATTTTGTTTAGGTGTCATGAACTCACACCTTGATTCCTACACAATTCAACTCATTGTTCCTCTTTGTGCCAAGTGTCCAATACTATTCACCAAGTGTGGCTAAGATCATGCCAAGTGTCCAAATAAAACTTCTCTAACCTAATTTGGATATTCCACACTATGATTTTGAAAACATTGTGCTAGATGCTACTATAGAGGTTACTATTCACTATAGGAAAGTGAAACATAAACTTTGCACTGTAAAATCTTAAATATTCATACAAACCTAATTGTGCAATTCATTTATTGAAATTCAATCCCAAAGTGCATCGAAATAAGCAAAGCATGTTTTCGAACAAATGTTTCATCCAAAAACTAAAAATGAGATTATTGCACCATAAGATCCTAAATAAACGACAGAGTCTAATGGCGCAGACCATAACTCAATCTGATACTTCTAACTACATCAAATAAATAAAATCGTACTTCTGGCACCATAGTGAGTGATAACTCTGGCTATGCTGACAGACTAAAACTTACGCGATTGGTCCAATCTTAAAACTTATAGTGTTTTCACAAGGTTTCTAAAGCCTATAGAAATTCCACCTTTGAATTTCTAGATGATTGTTACACTGGGTACTCAACCACCACCTGTAAATTCAATTTAGATGCAAATGGTACGATCAATTTTGGATACTAAGGAACATTTCCCAACTATAAACCTCACTTGCAATCTCACGAATAACTCACTCAATCTAATCTACTTTGATGAGCGCTCTAGAACTCCGACCTCTTTTATATTAGCACCCATGAATGAACCTCGTCCAATTCACTAGAACTCTAGCATACTGATGAACTCACCAGCAGTACTCCCAGGCACAAGCCAATCAAAGTAAGGATTGTGATTTGTGTTGCCCCCAATCTTTCAAAAGAAAATCGTCTATGAAGTATTATATATAACATAGAGTTTTGGTTTGCACCGCTGCTGCACAAATTCTTCAACATTAAGCAATTGTAGAATTTTTGTTTAACCACATGTCCCTTGAGTAGGTGTTGCAATTCATATTTGTTATAAAGCAATGTCAACCATTTAAAAGAGAATACCTGTAAAATAAGAAGGAGACTTTGCAACCAATATATGAAAGACATGTATAATAGACTGCATGAAGAAAAGGCTTCTATTTTCATATGAGTACCTACACATATGTATATATATACATATATATATATATATATATGAGTTGATTGTAAAGGAAGATATAACATTGAAAATACACAGGAGAGAACAAAGAGATCAAGAGAGAAACTCCTCTAAGAGTTTTGTAACAGAGAAACTGAGGGTGTGTTCTTATATTCTCAAAAGCTGTATTTTGATCATGAATGAAAAGCTCTAGACAATTCATGCCGTGGATGTAGATCATTAGGATCGAATCGCGTAATTATTTTGTGTTTTTTACTTTACTTCAATTTTTTTCTCAAGTTTTTTGTTAGTTCTTGGCATATCTTGCTAATTAAATTTTGATCTTGGCATCACAAAGAAAGGCAGAATTGTAACAAGTGGCATCAAGAGCAAGGTTTCAATGGGCACAGCCAAGTTTGATGTTGAGAAATTTACTAGAAAGAATGACTTTGGGTTATGGACGATCAAGATGCGAGCCCTTCTGGTTCAAATAGGTTTGCAGGATGCACTTCTTGGTGAGAAGAACTTGGGTTCTTTATCAAACAAGGAGAAGTCTAACATCTTACAGAAGGCTCACAGCACTATTGTTCTTTCTCTTGGTGACAAGGTCTTGAGAGAAGTTGCTAAGGAGGAAACAACTGCAGGCATATGGCTGAAACTGGAGAATCTGTTCATGACCAAGTCCTTGGCAAATCGACTGCACAAAAAGACCAGACTCTACACATTAAAAATGACTCCAGGTATGTCTATGGAATAGCATCTTGATGAATTCAATAAAATCATCTTAGATCTTGCAAACATAGACAAAAATATAGATGATGAGGACCAAGGTATACTGCTACTAAGTTCTTTAGATACTTCATATACAAATCTTAAAGAAACCATGATATATGGCAGAGAAAGGTTGACCTTGGATGAAGTACAATCTGTTTTGCATTCAAGAGAATTGCAAAACAAGGCAGATTTAAAAACAAAAATTGGGGAAGGTCTCATAATAAGGAGTAGAGTATAAAAACAAAGTCACAAGGGAAAGAATAAAGTAAGATCAAGATCAAAGGGAAAACAATTGAAGTTTTTCTATGCCGTAAAGAGGGACATTTCAAGAGGTATTGCCTAGAGAGGTAGCAAAATGTGGGAAACAAACCTACAGAGGAGGGTAAGGCATCTGTTGTCTTAGATGGCTATGACAGTGCTAAAGTTCAAATTGTCTCTGAGGTGGATTCAGGAAATGAGTGAATCCTAGACTTAGGATGTTCATTTCACATGTGTCCATCTAAATCGTGGTTTGAAGATTTCACAGAACTTGATGGAGGACATGTAATCCTTGGTAATAATAAGTCCTGCAAACTTCTGGGAATTGGGTCAGTCAGATTAAAACTGCATGATGGTATGGAAAGACTACTTAAAGAGGTAAGGTACATACCAGAGCTGAAGAGAAATTTAATTTCTCTTGGAATGCTTGATCAATCTAGATGCTCTTTCAAGTCAAAATCTAAGGTACTAAAGGTTGCAAAGGGCTCTCGAACTGTGATGAAAGGAGTTATAAAAAATGGCCTCTATACACTGGTAGGAAAGACAGTCAGTGGTGAGACATCACCTGTTCAATTTAGATTGGAAGACAAGGTTGTGTTATGGCACAGGAGACTGGGGCATCTCAGTCAAAGGGGCCTCCAAGAACTTGAGAAACAAGGCCAGCTGGGTGAACATAACCTTGGAGAACTGTCATTTTGTAAGGACCGCATAGTTGGGAAGTCAACTAGAGTTAGTTTTAAAACTGCAACTCACCAAACTAAGCAAGTTTTAGACTACATCCCCTCATATTTGTGGGGGCTAGCAAGGGTAAATTCACATGGTGGAGGAAGGTACTTCTTATCCATCATAGATGACTACTCAAGGAAGGTATGGCTTTACATTCTGGAAAACAAAATTGATACTTTTGTTAAGTTCAAGGAATGGCAAACACTGGTAGAAAACTAGGTTGGGGGAAAGGTGAAAAGACTTCGAATAGACAATGGGCTAGAATACCTATCTAATGAGTTTAACACTTTCTGCCAAAGGGAGGGCATTGCCAGACATAAAACTGTGGGAGAAACCGTCAACAAAATGGTCTTGTTGAGAGAATGAACAGGACCATTTTGGAAAGGTTAAGATGCATGTTATCATCCTTAGGTCTATCAAAATCATTTTGGGCTGAGGTTGCTGCTACAACAGTTTATCTAATAAACAGAAGCCATTCCTTAGCCATAGGTTTCAAAACTCCACAAGAGATGTGGTCTAGAAAACCTCCAAGGTATGATTACTTAAGAATTTTTGGATGTGTGGCATATGCACATACAAAAACTTACAAGTTAGAACCTCAAGCAATTAAGGGTATCTTTGTGGGGTATCCTGATGGAGTAAAAGGGTACAAACTATGGATTGAAGAACCTGGGAAACAGAAACGCATACTCAGCAGGGATGTGTTCTTCAATGAATTTCAAATGGCTTGAGCACGAGAAAGCAAAAGGGAAATCACACAGAACCTTATCTCTGATAACATGCAACTTGAGGTGGAGCAATCACAAAGCCAGCCTAATGATCAAGTTGGAAAATCTGAGGAAGTAAGCTTAGAGGACAAAGACCAAGGTGGAGGAAATTCGTATAATCTGGTAAGAGATAGACAAAAGAGAATTATCAAGCCACCTTAGAGATATGGGCAAGTAGAATTAACTGCATTTACACTAACTGTTGCAGAAGAAGTTATTGACATGGAACCAAGGTCCTACAAGGAAGCTATGGCAAGTAAAGAAGCTCACAAGTGGACACTTGCTATGCATGAGGAAATTGAGTCACTTAACAAAAACAGAACCTGAGAACTAGTTTCTAAACCAGAGAAAGTAAATTAATTGGTTCCAAGTGGATCTATAAAAGTAAGGAAGGCATACCAGGGGTTAAGGGTCCAAGGTATAAGGCAAGATTAGTAGTTAAGGGGTTTACCCAGAGAGAAGGAATAGACTATAATAAAATCTTCTCTCCAGTGGTTAAACATAGCTACTCAATATGACTATTGTTATCCTTTACTACCTATGAAGACATGCATTTGGAGCAACTAGATGTAAAGACAACCTTCTTGCATGGGGAACTCGATGAAGTTATATACATGCAACCCCCAGAAGGTTTTATAACTGAAGCCAACAGAAATCAAGTGTGTCTACTTAGAAAATCATTGTATGGACTTAAACAGTCCCCAAAACAATGGTACAAAAGACTTGACTCTCACATGATTGATAATGGTTTCAAGAGAAGCAGTTATGATAGTTGTGTGTATTACAAGCAAGATGAGGGAAATCTGATATATCTACTATTATATGTAGATGACATGCTCATTGCTTGCAAAAATAAAAGTCTAATTGATTAAGTCAAATGCATACTAAAGTCAGAGTTCGAAATGAAGGAACTTGAGCCAGGCAAGAGAATATTGGGAATGGAAATAGTAAGGGATAGGGAGAAAAGACTGCTCTATCTATCTCAAAGGTCATATATTTCCAAAATTCTCAAAAGGTTTGGTATGGATTAGTTGAAATCAATAAGTACACCTATTGGGCAACACTCAAAACTTTCAGTCACACAAGCACCAGAAACAGATGAAGAAAAGGAATTCATGAAGAAAATACCCTATGCATGGTGGGAAGCATCATGTATGCCATGGTGTGCGCTAGACCAGATTTGACTTATGTTGTTAGCTTAGTCAATAGGTTTATGGGCAACCCAGGGAAACCTCACTGGCATGCTACCAAATGTATATTCCAATATCTTTATGGCACTAATAGTTTAGGACTGACGTTTGGTGAAAATGTGGAAAAAGGAAGTGAACTAAGAGGATTTGTGGACTCAGACTATGCTGGAAACATACACATAAGAAAGTCCTTGACTGGTTATGTGTTTATAGCATATGGAGGAGCCATCAGTTGGAAGGCAAACCTACAGCCAGTGGTTGCCATGTCAACAACTGAGGCTGAGTACATTGCCATGACTAAGGCCATCAAAGAGACTTTATGGTTGAAAGGTATATCAAATGAGTTAGGTATGTTTGAAGGAAATATCACAGTTCACTGTGATAATCAAAGCACTATCCATCTCACAAAAAATCAGGTATACCATGAGAGATCAAAACATATAGACATCAGACTACACTTTGTGTGGGACATCATAGTAGAAGGAGAAAATGGGGTAGAAAAGATCCCAACTGAAGAAAACCCATCAGATATGATGACAAAATCATTGCCAACTGTCAAGTTCATATACTGTCTGGACTTGATCAACATGGGAAACTGTTAAACAGCCCCTCATAAGGGGGAACATGCAAGAACAGTCTAAGAGGAAGGAGGTATCTTGGAAGGTTAAATGCTTGCCAAGGTGCAAAAATGTTATAAAGCTATGTCAACCATTTGAAAAAGAACACCTATAAAATAAGGAGACTTTGCAGCCAATATATGAAAGACAAGTATACCAGATTGCATGGAGAGAAGGCTTTTGTTTTCAGATGTGCACTTACACATATGTATGTGTATATATATATATATACACATATACACATGAGTTGATTGTAAAGGAAGATATAACATTGAAAATACATAGGAGAGAACAGAGAGATCGAGAGAGAAGCTCCTCTGAGAGTTTTGTAACAGAGAAACTAAGGGTGTGATCTTGTATTCTCAAAAGCTATGTTTTGATCATCAATGAAAAGCTCTAGACAGTTCCTGCCATGGAAATAGATCATTAGGATCAAACCACGTAATTCTTTTGTGTTCTTTACTTTACTTCAATTATGTTCACAAGTTTTCTGTTAGTTCTTGAAATATCTTGGTAATTAAATTCTGATCTTGGCATCACAAAGAAAGGCAAAATTGTAACAATATTCATGAATCATATTTGTATTGTGTCAAGTCAAAAGAATTTGTGTCGTGTTTGTGTTAAGTTCACGGGTCATATCACACATTTTCCACTCCTACATACGAGGGTCTAGCGAAGTCCAATTCGCACGTTTTGGAGTGAAGTTGTAAAAAGGGATTTTAAATTTAAATACCTTTAATATTTCGACTATTAGATTAAATAGGCACTTAGAAATAATTTTATTTAAAAATGTGCGCAAAAGGATGAAATAAATAAGAAGAAAATATCGAGTATGAAAAATGGTAGAAGACGGCATCAAAATACATACTTGTAAAGTATAGGGACGAAAATGAAACTACAAAATGTTTTAAGGGCAAAAATGCATTTCCCAAAATGTAAAGGGCAAACCCTTAATTAATGAAAATAATAAGGTTTTTAATTAAAAGCTTAAGATTGAACAGTACTGTCCTGACATGTAATCGAAGAAGACGAAAAAAACAAGGAGCCCATGATGAACCTACAATGTAAACAAAGGCTCATATGAGCTTTTATAATTCAAATGAAATATATGTTTATATCTGACTGCATAGAGCATGTTTTCAAGCCATAATGTTTTGTTAATGGAAGTAGTTTTTGTATTATCACGAATATTTGCAAAAGAAAAATTATATATACCATACTACCATCTCATTCTCATCCCACTAAGTAAGATGTGATATATTTATAATCATTAAATGATCATTTATTGCATGCTTCTTTATCATCTAATGGTGATAAATGTGCCACATACTATTTAGTATGATCACAATAGGATGAGTGTATGGTGTATAGCATTACTCCAATCTCAACGTATCTCATCTCAACTCACTATCCAAATCTAACTTAAGAATTCCAGCAAGACTCATCTCAACCCGCAACCAACCCAAATAACTTGAATAAATTCTATTTTTAAATTTCATAAGTTTTTTATTTTATGTCTTTTGTTGTTGTTATGATGTAAAAGTAATATCTCTAAAACAAAAAATTACATATTAGAAAAATAATTTTAAACAGTTTGAGACATTAACCTATATGATTGGGCTGGGGCCACCGCCGCCGCGATTGTTATGGGCATTATCTTGGGTTTGGATATCAATCCTAAAAATACTTTACCATGAATCTAGTTGTATGTAACGTCTTGTTCCCTAGGGTTATGAATAAGGCAACGTTTTGGAAATCTAAGGGATTCAAGATGTTTCTAACCTCTAAAATAATTTACATACAAGTCTGGTATAAAATATTTCATAAAACATGTTGCATCCCGTTTCTCGGTAAAAGACCTAGTGAGGATCTCGGATGCCAAGGGTGCTAATCGAGAATAGAACACCTGGATATAAATCGTGAATAGGCATGCAATTTTCACAAGGGAGTGCGCATATACACAAAATAGACATGTATGTGTTTATCGTAGCGAAATAAGTAAACGTTTAGTCAGAGACCAAAAGCTACTTGTACCAGAGGTCTAAACCATAAAAGTTTCATTCATTAACACACAAATATCATATGTCACTATCATTTTCTAAAAAATATTACATAGTACCATCTGTTCATTTCCTAGGTCCAAGTATAATAGACCAAATATGATTTGTCGCCTGACTAAATAGTAAATCTCCAAAATACGAACAATTATCAATGGAGATAGACATCTGTTACTATCGCTCAGGTGGGGTTGGTCCTTCCTTCTTGAAAATATTTTCCGGAGCTACCTATACATCAAAGTCTACGATTTTGAAAAATGAAACTATAGACAGGTTAAACAAATATGACAAAATTTCTAATAAGAGACAAGACGTGTGAAGATGTAATACAGAGTTTCATGTAAAAAATATGTGAGCATATATATTTAAGTGTGGCAAGGAATCACTCTCTAGGCAAAAACACATGCATTCATAGTTACAGTGAGTGTAACACCCCGTATTTTAGTGTATTTTTTATCGAATGATTATTTTTATTAATTCAAAAATTTATTCTCTTATTTTAAAGTTGTCGGATTTTTATTTGGTTTATTTTATGATTTTTAATTTTGTGAAAATTATTTTTATGTGCCATCTTATTATTAATTATTGTTATGCATTTAAATTGCTCTTTATTTTAAATTAGTTTATTGTTGGATTTAATTATTTTATTTTCATTTAATCACTACGTTTGAATTATTTTATTTAATTTGCTGTTTTGAAATCTTTTTCGTTAGATCATTTTTGTGACCCAATATGTGAGGATTGTACCTCATTTCTTTCCCTTTCATTTTTTCTTTTCCCTTTTTTTTTTCTTTTCTTTTTCTTTTTCTTTCCCATTTCTTTTCTCCTCTCTCTCTCTTCTCCCACGCGTTGCGTCCACTCTCTCTCTCCCCTTGCGTTTTCTTCTCCTCCCCCAACCCGCTGCCACACGCCACCGTGTCCGACACCGCCCCTCCCATTAGCTTCCCCACCGGCCGGCGACCACCCCCTCCATTTCCATCTTCTCTCGCGCTGCCGTGAGCTCCCACGAACAGCTTAAAGCTGTGGCATTCCTTGTGCTGTTGCGGCGCCGTAGCGCCACCTCCGACCACCATTTATTCACCACATCATCATCGACCTCTTAACAACCTAATGCACCCAACCCCAGCTCCGATCTGTCACCGGTGAAGTGCATCCAACTTTATTTCCATTTTGGGCTTTTTGGTCTTCGACCACCCTCTACGCCGCCAACCACGGCTAACCACCACCATCACTAGCTTCACCGACATCTCTAAGCCCTTCCCTAGTAATCTCAGGTCTTCGTTTGTTCCCATTCAAAAGTGTGTTTTTGAGACCCACGGCCACAGTGCATTTGGCACTGTTCTGTTGTTGTGTTGCCACTTCTTGCAGCTCCGTGATCCTTAGGAAATTATAAAATAGCACTGTAAGTATTTTCTCAAAGAAATTTCATGATTTAAATGTATTTTTGCACTAAGTCATTTCACTGTGATCTGGTTAGTTTTGCCAGACTGAGTCCGAGAAGTAAGGGGGTCAGATGGATTGGTGGATGAAGTTGTTTGTGTGTTTGGAATGTGTTGAGTGTTGTTGGATGTTGGTTATTGAGATGTTTAATGTACATGGCATATTTGCACACATGATCATGTTTGTAAAGGAAACTGGGTTTTCGTGTAATTGCATTCATGTTCATGTGTTTATTGAAAACTGAAATTTTATGTGAAAGGATTTTTGGGTGCGTCTGTATCACGACCCCAAGCCGAAATGGGGCATTATCTCGGTGGAGCTCCTCTGGTCACTCGGGAGCGGAATATACTGAGTGACGTCCCCTGGGTTGTCGCTGGGAGACAATGGGATCGAACGGAACGCTCTCGTGCCGACTCTGTGACCCTTCTACTGGCGGGGGCTAGAGGATGCTTGGTCATGTACGCGCTGGGCAAGGAACTGGGCATCGCTCGTTACTTCGCGTGGCGAAGGGAGCCAGGGTGTGCGGATGGTCCCTAGGGGAGATCATGGTGCATACGGTAAAATTGAATATTGGACTATTTTCTGGAAAAATAGCGTGTGTTGGATATGGATTTTGTGTGAATTATTTTCTGAGAAAATGTTTTATGGATATGTTTGGGCCAAAATGAGATTTTAGTATGTGTTGGAAAATATTCATTTTCAGGGAAAATGATGTTTTGGGGTATAATGCATATTTCATCATATGCATGCATTATTGTTGGTTGCATTAATGCATTTTTAATCTCGTGAGTTGTTTGGATTATACTTATCTACAGTACCGTTTATGGTAACGCAAATTTCGATGCAGATGATGCTGAGGGCGAGTTTGAGAATTCGGCTCCGCCAGAGTAGTGATATGGGATCACTCGTATTTAGTTTGGACTTGTATTATATTTGTTTGGGATGATTGTATAACTCTTTTAAAACTACTTTTACTGATATTTTAAATTGTGCTTAAAATTCTGGTACTTAGTTGACTTACTTAAATTATCCGCTGCGTTGTTTTTGTACACTGTTGCATGTACACACACTTGGCACTATCGTTGGGATGTGTGACCGTGTTGTCATCATCCAGGTGTCTCGATTCTCGTATTCCTGTACATGGGGGTCAGGAGCACCACAGTGAGAAACCATCCTTTGAGTAAAACACAAGTATATAAGCATGGCGATGAATCACCTTCTGAGTAAATCTGAAGTATACATATCTATGATTGAGGCAAGAAACCACCCTCTTCTCAAGCACATAAAACTCATCATATCTCATCATATAAATCTCATAGGAAATCACATCATCATTCGACTTGGGGACTCACTCCCACCAACCTACATGCAAGCTGACACGCCTGTTTCAAATCATCCAACAAACACACCGAGATATACTGGATTGGCCCAAAGACACTTTCTACCCAGTTAGTCAACTCGAAGACACCACACATGATACACCAGGAAAGTCTCGTGACCCGTCTATCAAGTGAGGCCAATACGAAAACATTTCACCCCAAAATCACAAGAATCATTACTCATCATATGAAACTTGTGGCAACATGTTGTAGAAATGGCACAGGTACTTCTCAACCCGTCCATGATGAATGACACACGGTAAGACTCATGCACAAGAATCCACAACATCATCAATCCGAACCATTCAAACTCAGCATCTCAAAATCACAGTGTAAAGATAATTCATAAACATAATGAAAGTGATGTATATTATTTTCATGTAAAGAAATGAGAAAGTTACAGAATATGCATAGGTAAATCTCACAACAAACCCACAACATTTATCCTACATTCTTAGTACTGTCTTAGAAGCTAACCTACCTCAATAGTATTTTAATACTACTACGGCGCTTACACTGCTCCCTTAGTTGCTCCCTTTAAAGCCACTTACTTTCTTCAAAGGCTCTGCTCCAAAAAAAACTCCAACGCTTACTATCTTAAAAATGAGGTTTTGTCCCTTGTCCAATCCCTTTTATAGGGGAGACCGTCAAGTGTCCTTCTAACGTACTTATGACTCCAGGCATGCTTGAATAAGATCCCTTCTATTTCAGCTAAGGCTATAATCGAGCCGAGCCGAGTTGGTATTTGGCTTGCCGAGCTTGAGATTTTTATTTATTCTTTGTTCGAGCTCGACTCGGTAAGCTAAATTCCCAACTTAAGCTCGAATTGTTTATTTTTTTATTTTTTGAATAAAATTAATAATTAATAAATTAGATAGATAAAAAAAATTAATATTGAATTCATACAGCTAACAAGTAGAACCTCTATTAAATTATAATATTTTAAAATTTTATAAATAACTAATATCTAATTAGTTGATATTTATCTATAATAACAATATATTATATACCTACAGAAATTATTAATACATACACATAATATGATGGCATATATTTATTTCATATATGGTTCCCACATACTAGTATATGAAATTATTAAATCTTATCGACTAATTATTATACAAATTATAAAATATAACTATGAAGTATATTCAATATATAGACATAAGTAATTAGGTTTTGATAGATAGCACTACAAACTGGTGGAATCTCCCAAAGGTCAGATCTCTCTTCAATCCAAATGTAGTAGAGACTGTTTTAAAACTACATGCTAGTGCCATAGGTGATATGGATAAGTGGATTTGGGAGCATGAGAAAAATGACATGTTCAATGTTAAAAGTGCTTATAGGTTTTTCAAAACCTGTACAGTTCCAGATTTGTGTGAGTCTTCAGATGGGGCTTATCTAAAAAGGTTTTGGAATGCTCTTTAGAAGTTAAAAATCCTTCAAAAGGTGAGAATTTTCACTTGGAGAACATGTAAGGAAGGTCTCCCTACTATGGCAAATCTTATTAATAGGAAGCTGGATGTGAATGGTCGATGTTGTTTCTGTTAGTACCATGTGGAAGATTTAGCTCATGCATTGTTTCTTTGCCCATCTATCCATGAGTTTTGGTTGAGGAAGTTTTTTGTTCTACAACAGTTTGATCAGCTCAGTTCATTTATGCTTGCTGCTAAGGAGGTCCATTCGAAAGGTTCATCTGATGACTTAACAGATTTCATTCTAATGGCATGGGGGTTCTGGTTTAGGAGAAATAAGATGGTTCATGACCACATCAGCTTGCCTCCACAACAAGTCATTTGTTTTGCTCTTTCTAAGAAGTTGAAGACTATTTCTGGTCCGCAGCAACAAGGGTTTGTTAAGGAGTTGGTTTACAAGTGGTCTCCCCCACCTGAGAACTTTTACAAATTAAATGAGGATGGTGCACTATTTTTTTATCACAAAAAGGCAGGTATAGGAGCCATTTTAAGAAATTCTGTGGGTGATGTCATTATGGTAGTTAGCAAAGTTGAGGCTGAAGATCTTGAACCAGAACCATATAACCTTATTATTGAAAGTGACAGCTTGTTTATGGTTGAGGAGGTCAACAATGATATAGATTCCTTTGCAACAGTAAGAACATTAGTGTCTGAAATTAAAAGACTGATGCAAATTTTCCTACAGTGTAGATTACAACATGGCAACAGACTGGCTCATGTGGCAGCATATCGACTTGCAAGGCATGCATGATCCATTACTAATATGCATATTTGGTGGCATAGTGTCCCTAATTTCATTGGCAATGTCATTTTCATTGATAAACACTATTGTAACCTGGTTTGAGGTTTTATGCCTCGATATAATAAAGTTCTTTAACTATAAAAAAAAAAATTAGGTTACATATTATATATTTAAATATAAAAGTGATATGTTTATATTATTAGCTAATACATATATATGTATATATACATAGGTGCATGAATATATTTATCAATATATGAATGAGGTTTAATTGAGTCGAGCTTAAACAATTGAGCCTTAAAGAGCCTTAGATGAATCCAGTCGAGTGTTATCTGGTGTGTGTCATTTACTAATTGAGCGGGTATCTGCTTTCACGAGAGAGCTTTTTTTTCATGAGTAGAGTTTGATTCGAGTTTAACCTGACAAGTATCCAGCGGACTATCGAATAGATTGGTTCATTTACAGCCCAAGTCTCAGCCATCTATATGTAAGCTGACAGAGACAGACCGACAAGACAAGGTATGCATGTTCCTGCGGCTTGCCTTAAGCCCACTCTGCAGTCCCTACTCGAATAAGGGTTTCCCACATGGCACTGGACGATACCTTTAGGTTTAGATGATATGGCCTACAGAATTTTAATCTTTCTTCTACATACTCACTCTAGATGCTGCCTTTCAGGTGAAGTATGGGTCTCTGCGTATGACAATGTTGCCTCCTGAGCATTTTAGTGTTATCTAAAAAAGTTCTTACGTTCGTATGGGTCTTTTCTTGACCTTTGCTCAACTTAGGCTTGTAACTCGCCACCTACACCAGCCTTTCTCACCTTAGTACGTTTGGTGCCTTTTCTAACTTGACTGGGTTCGAGTTACGAATCCTTTGTTTCACCCTATATTGGGGCGTGTCGGCTCGACCTTCCACATAGTGCTTGCTCACCCTATTGGACTAGCTGCACTTTGTAGGCCACCGCTACCTCATCTTCCATCTTTCCAAGGAAATGCTCTCTTCCTTTCCTTCCACTTGCCCTTGGAAGGCAGTCTTCCCCTTGCGTTAGCACAGTCCTCACAAAATAAAACAAAATCATTCTTTATTACTGAAAGTATAAAAGAGAGTCTAAGGAAACACTTCTTAAAGTAGTTCAAGTCTCATGTGATTAATATAAGTAACTGATTAACTGAAAGCATAAGACCCCTTTTGATAGTGAAAATATTTCATCTCATCTCATCATTACAACTTTTTCAAATTTCTACACAAAATATAATAAATAATTCAACAATATTTTATTCAACTTTTAACTTTCATCTAAAACAATCTCATCTCATCTCACTATCCAAACCGCACCTAAAACCTAAGCCTTTCACAATTGTTTAGGCCTTTGTCTCATCTTCTTGAACCAAGTCCCATTATGTAGTTTCATCCTCCTAATGATCATTACTTGAGGTGGTTAAAACATAAAAATACAAAAAAAAAAAAAATGAGGTGAATACTTAATAAACAACACATCATACAGTTAATATAAAATAAAACATAAGATTTTCTTGAAAAATGTGCATACTCATAAATACAAAATTCAATATGTACATAAATTGTGCATGATGCCTTAATTGTCTTTCACTTTCCTTATTGGCCGGTATCCACTATTAACCCCATGAGTTAGGGTTACTAAATCTTAAAATCTTGATTCTGCCCATGGTCGCAGGTTGAAAATTCATACATAAGGACGACAACACCAGGTGTGGTACCAACAGTACATCTTGGCAATGCAAAATGCCCCTTAACCTCATGGTACCGTCTTCGCTGTCATACCATAGGCCATTATGTATCTTGAGTGTCATACCTCATCATAAATATATATATATTTATATTTATATTTATATTTATATTTATATGCATTTTTCTTGGTATAACTTGCCTTACCATATCTTGTCATATCATGTATTTCACATGAAATCATAAGCTTTTACAAAATGTTGTGATGCCTGATTTCTCGCATAAAATCATGAATTTTCATAAAATATTTTGATGCATAATTTCTCACATAAAATTATAACTTTTCATAAATATTTTGATGCATGACTCCTCACATAAAATTATGATTTTTCATAAAATATTATGACATATGGGAACTCATAAAAGCATGACTTTTCATAAACTACCGTGATGCATGTATGTACATTACAAATTAACATGGAACATGAAAATCATGGCATCCAAAAATAGCTTTCATCATGACTTGGGTACATAAAACAGGTGTCCAACGACGGGTCATAATATATTTTAGAAAAGGCATCTCGTTTGCCATACATACATGTAAGGGTATGATAATACTACTTACCACATAGAGTTAGTCCAAATATTCCTATGCATACCCAAGCACCAATAAAATAACATATCATCACATAAATTTCTAATTGATCGTGCACTTTCTAATAAAACTCGAAATACTTCAATAATCTATATTTCTATAAAGCCCAGAATTCTCATAACCCAAACTTATCATTACTTCCCAAATAAATCAATATCCACATAACTTCTCTGAATTATCATGCGTGTAAACCCTAAAAATATTTTCATCCCCAAACGTCTCATTTCTCTCAATTTTATCATCACATATCAGCATAAATTAAGAAACCCTAAAAGTAACTTATCTGCGACATCATCATTAAACTTCATGTTTGTAATTTAACTTCGACTTCCCGACATCCCATCAATTACCCTCAAAATAGTCTAACATTTCACGAGCTCAAACTAAGATAAGTCCATATACCCCACTTAAACCCATAACACTTACTACCCAAGCCCATGACACATTTAACATTATGTAACCTGTAACACTTAACCATGACCCAAACTTGCACCCATAATGTATATGTTGCCTATAACACCTATATATAGCCTCTAACTCAAGAGCTTATGTGGACTAAAGGTGAAGGGCGTGATGGTGGCTCCCTGTGGCACAAGGCTAGGTAGGCTAGATATCATAACTCATATTTTAGAGGCCCATGCCTATCTATAGAAGCCTACCCTGTTTGCTAAGCCCAAGACCCATTTAAGCCCAATCCTTCGAGGAGGGAAAGAAAATGGAGGATGAAACGACACCATTTTGACCCATGGACTAAAATCTTATTTCTTTTTTTCTCCTTCCCCGCTTAACCCCCCTTCTCTCTCTTTGTGGTGCCCCGTTCCTCATGAAAGACTAGGTGAGGTATCATGGTGCCAAGGATGCTAGCCGATTGGTCAACACCCAAAGGAATGGTCAACTGTGTAGTAATCTAGAGAGAAGTACACGTGTATGGAATTTGGTTCAATCGCAGCAGAAATATAAATGGAACACATTGTAACAACAACGTACACATGAGTGTATGTACTAGAATCTAGACATCATACAAAAAGGGGTTTCTCACCCTTCATAGCATCAAAACATTACATCGTTTAGGATATATAGGGTTAGTCGCCATAGGCAGTTGACAAAGTTACAAACAAGAACTTAGCTAGGTTATGAATATCCTACGAAAGGTATAAAGGAGCTACGGCGAACACTGGTGCTAAGGCAGGTACTGGGCACCCTAGTCAAGACTCAGGCGGGATTGGAACCTGCATTAAAGTCTATGCTCCCGAGAACAAAACCATAGGTAGGTTATGCAACTATGACAAGACCGTTAATTAAAGATAATGCTACTGAGGATGCAATGAAAATATTTCATGGAATTACTAGAAGAGCACGTATGTGCATGAGGAGGTATCATCCTATCTCTTCCAGCTTCCTGCATCCTCAAAATCTAGTGAGGAATCATCCTCTCGTTGAAAACATATATATACATAGGCATGCCAATGAATCACCCTCTCGAAATGTAGCCCTTTTTTTATACACAATAGATAAGAACTCAATAGTTCTATTATGGCGAGGAGTTACCATCTCCATATAATAGAAAACCTGTAAAAGCCATTATTGGGTTAAATAATGCTATTTGCTCATAGGCATTCACTTCCACCATTGCTCATATGCATACTCTTTTTTTCCCTGGGATATTACTCTACTTAACCGCCACCGACTCGAAGACACCAATACGTGATACTTCAAGAGATCTCACATCCCGACTATTAGGTGAGACCAAGTATGACATCGTTCCACCCCACTCCCCACGATGCATTCTCCTTCTTGTGTGATGTACGTGGTAACGCTTCATAGAATGGTGAGGGAAATTCTTCGTCCGTACCATGATGATAGACTCTCACTGACTCCACAAACACACACACACACACATAGGTAACTAGGCTCCCAACAAGATATCATCAACAATAGCAGAAAGCAATTAAAAGCATCGAAACATTGAAAGCATCAGAAACTAGCAAGTAAATATAGCTAAAAACATAGTGTTTGAAATATTTATTTATACTTATGGAAAAAGGGAATAAGATTACAAAGATAATGCAATGTCTCTCACATACAACATTCACCCCCATTAACCAACACTATCTTAGAAGCTAACCTACCTTCATTCGTCGGAAGTCCTCTCATTGTCTCCCTGCTCCTTTCTTTCCATAGCAGTCACCTTATCGAGCTCTTTAGTCAATAAGGTCTCAAAAGTGAGATCTTTTCCCACGTCTAGGTCCTTTAAATAGAGTGGGAATGTCAGATTTCCTTTCTAATGTATCTCTGACTCCATATATGCTTAGATAGGAGTCTTTCATCCTTGTCTTTTCATACTACAAGATGACATAGAAATGTGACCAGGGCATGGTTCACACATCCCATGGGGCTGCCAACTTCTCAGTTCTTCTTTGAGTGAGGGTTCTCCACGTGGCGTCGAGCTATACTTCTGGGTCTTAACGACATGACTTATCGACCCTTCACCTTTAATTGTAGAGCCACTTCGGATGTGACCTTCCAGATGGAGTGTAGACTTCGGTGCAAGTTGCTAACACTTCTCCGAACTCTTCCTTGTTATCCCAAGAAATTTCCATGACTGGTTGTGTTAGAAGTTATCCGTAGTTCCTCTTTGGCGAGTAATCATTTCTCGTCTTGAGCAGTTAGTGCATAATGCGCTCGAGCGCATCCATCCTTCTAGCTCCTCGTTCTCGTCCTCACAGGAGATAAATTTTCTAGCTCCTCTGCCATAGCTGAGTTCCTCATCTATACCTCACTCTAGGATATGTCAGTCGGATTCCCACAGAGTGCTTACTCACCCAGGTGTTGGACTAGCTACACTCGATGTCTCCTCCTGCTGGTTTCTAATACCATTGGAGTGCTTCTCATCTTTGCCCTTCCTTCAAACGAATGGTCCGTCCCCTTGCACGTTAGGTAGGACCCTCACACACACTCTCTCTCTCGAACTCATCACCCTTTACTCCCTCTCTTGTTGCACCGTCGGCCAAGCTCCTTCGCCGCATGGATTCCTCTCACACTCCATCTCTTTTTCCGACCTGAGCCATGGTAGTTTTTCGCTTCCTCACTTTCAGGTCTCTCTCTCTCTCTCTCTCTCTCTCTCTCTCTCTTTCTCTCTCCCTATCTGTTCGCAAAAACCATATGTTATTGCTACCCAAGCCCCACACCATGATCACATCGTCTCTCCCTTCGCCACCAATATGCCTCTATGTTTCTCTCTCTTATCTTTGCACAAAGCCGCAATCTGTAGGGGCTCCATCACACCACCACCATCCTTCACGCTGACACTGGACACCACCACCTATAAGCCATTATCGCTCTCTCATTTTCTCAATCATTTCTCTCCCTCTAACCATTTCTGTTTTGCCTCTCTCTCACTTGTGTTGCACCTTTGGTTTGAGTTCACAATTCCACCATGACCAGTGGTACCCCGTTGTAATACTTCGATGCTTAGTTGCTGCCTCATCACACAAACCAAAGATGAGTCTTATATCTTACAACACTAATATTTCCAGATTTTTGAGATTACATCAATTGAGTATGGTCGGTTTGGTTTAGTTAGAAGGTTGCTATGTTTTTGGTGTTAGAAAGATTGGAAAATCTATATAGCTTATTGGTTTGGGGTAGTAATATTGCTTGACTGGTTTTAACTGGAGTTTGGTTAAATGTTAAAGTCAGGTTGGTAATTTGGCTGGATTCAAAATATGGTTTGGGATAGAACATGGTGTTACTCTATTAGTAAAAGTTGAGACTTCAAGGACTGGAAAGGATAATCCTTGTTTGTTTTTGCAGATGAGATGAGATAAATTGAGATTAAAATTAAAAGTTGAATAAAATATTGTTAGAATATATTTTTTTAATATTATTTTTGTTTTGAGATTTGAAAAAGTTGAATTGTTTATTTTATTTTGTGTGAGAATTTAGGAAAATTGTAATGATTAGATGATATGAGTTGAGAGGAGTTGTAAAAACAAACGAGGTCGTGCGAATGTCATGGATAGGTAGAAACATAGGTATGACAATGATGGTTGAGGTTTTGGAGCTTGGATGATTTTATAGCTTTGTATTGGGTAGATAGTGTAAAAGGTTAGCATAAGTTTGGAGATTTCAAGAGTTGACATTTTTATAATCCGGTCTCTATTGCGTAAAAAGTGAATATGACAATTGGGATTTTTTTGTGGTTATATGATATTTATCTATTCAATACTTTATTATGTTATGGTATTGCATCTAAAAATCCTATGGTATAACATTCTGCATCTACTTTTGCTTTGACCTTACCACAGGTGTAAAATGGTCTTCTATGTGGGTCTTTCCTATATCCACACTTACCCAGTCGAGTTTAAAAGGGAGAGATTTCACTTTCTGTTTCTACCCGGTTGACCAACGAGGATTCCGCAATTCTGCCCCAAGGGTAAACATGGCATTTGTTCAGTTATGATATTGTTTCAGTTATCCTTATGCCAAAATTCTTTGAGTCTATATTATTATTGTAAAGAGATTTTTTTGAAATACCACTATGTTATTTTGAGACTCTATTTTGTTTTGCATTATGTAACTGACTCTTGTTTACATACTAATATAGGTTCGCTGCTTATTAAGTTGTTGATAACTCACCGGTTTATCTCTACTATTTTTCAAATGATGGTAGTGACAATTGAAATAGATGGCAAGTGGTAGGATTAGAATAGAATGATGAGATAATTACCAAATGGAATAAATGGATTAGTTTTTGTTAAGAGAAATTTTGCTAGTATTTAATTAATGGGGATCATTAGAGTTTTGGCATTGGACAAGCCAAATGTAAATGCATCTTCATATTTTGGCTAGGCATGAGTAAAATCTTCTATATTAGACTAGCCAAACCACTAAAGCTCAACATATGAGCTATAGTAAATTAAGTTCTATAGTCATCTTTGGCTAGATACTATTCACTCACCAAAGTAATATTTTAATCATTTCCAACAACCATTATATTTTAATCTTATATCAGGTATGCAAGTTTTGAAGTTTTTGACCCATCATACATTATATATACATAAATGTTATTTTCCATGCCTTTTTGTTTTGTAATATCTTACATCCATTTCAAAAATCTATACGTTATTTTAATGTCTATATTATCTAATTATTAAGTCTATATTATTCATTTCAATTATGATAAATAGTCCGTTATTTTCTACCTTATTCTATTTCATTAATAATAATTAAATTATGAAATTAAAATTAAATTATTAATTAATATATGAAGTGTATTTGTAAAATATTACAAAAAAAATTGTAAAATATTATTAAAATATATAATATCATATTATTATTTTGACTTTAAGATGGCTAGTCCAATGTGGATTCACCTAGCCAAAGATTAATGCTATAGCCAAAACTTGAATTTCTAGCCAAAATTTGGACTAGTCATTGCCAATCACTTAGGACTTGATCCTTTATCTACTGTAGGACTTTCGATCCAATCACCTTATTATCTCCAACTTTGTCCCAATATAACAGGGATTTGCACTTTTTGCCATACAAAACTTCATAGGGCACCATCTGAATGGTGGCCTGGAAGTTGTTGTAAGCAAATTCTACTGGACATAGTTGCTTCTCCCAATTTCTTTCATGCTCCAGAACACAAGCCCTAAGCATGTCTTCAAGAGTTTGTATCATCTTCTCAGTCTATCTCTGTCTATTTGAGGATAGTAGGCACTGCTAAATTTTAGACTAGTGCCCATCAAACTCTGCCATAACCGAGACTTGAAACGAGGGTCTCTATCTAACACAATCATTCTTGGTACTCCGGCAGTCTAACAATCTCTGACACATAAACCCTTGTCAATTTTTCCAAAGAATTTGTATTCTTGATGGGTATGAAGTGGGCACTTTTAGTCAACCGATTAACTATCACTGAGATAGTATTATTCCCAAATGTAGTTCTTGGAAAACCCACCACAAAATCCATCAAGAAACCTTCTCACTTCCATTTTGGGATCGGTAGTGGCTGCGAAACACCTGCCAGCTTCTAATGCTATGCCTTAACAAGCCTACAGACAAAACATTTATTAACAAATCCTGCCACATCCTTCTTCATTCTGTCCCACCAGAAATGACATTTCAGATCCTAATGCATCTTCATACTACCAGGATGGATTGTATAGGGAGTGTTATGAGCCTCCCTTAGTACCCTATCCCTCAACTCCTGGTCGGCTGGAATCACTCTCTAACCCTTGTAATATAGGGTCCTGTTTTCTCTGACCCCAAAGTTTTTTGGCCCTTCAGAATTTTCGACTCTGCTAATGACTTCGATTAGTTTGCTATCTTCTCTTTGACGATTCTTTATTTTTTTCCAATCAAACAGGACAAACTCCTAGAATGAGGCCAGAATAACCTCATGACTATGGTCTCCAATCAACAGTCTCCTCATACTATTCAAAAGGGATCCCACTTCCGATGATGAAGCAGACGAATCACCAACCCGCTCTTGAGACTTAGTGCATCTGTTACCACATTTGCAGGGAGGGTACTTTATGTCATACTGATAATCGTTGATCAACTCCAGCCATCTTCTCTACCTCATATTTAGGTTCTTCTGCTCAAATAGATACTTGACGCTGTTGTTATCCATAAATACTTCTCACATTTCGTTATACCAGCAATATCTCCAGATTTTTAGAGCAAAAACCATGACAGTTAACTCCAAATCATGAGTAGAATAACTCTACTCATGGTCCTTCAATTGACGTGAGGTAAGCGACTACCCATCCTTCTTGCATCAATACACATCCGAGTCCTACATTGGATGTCTCACTATACACCACATAAGGCATATGAGTCTCCGGTACTGTAAGTATCGGTGTTGTAGTAAGCCTCTTCTTCAGCTAAAGAAAACTTGCCTCGCACTTATTGCTCTAAACAAACTTCGCATCTTTCTTGGTTAGGGCGGTAAATGGTTCAAACAAACTGGGAAATCCTTCCACGGACCTTCTGTAATAACTAGCTAGTCGCAATAAACTACAAATCTCATGTACATTGGTCGTCCTCTGCCAATTCATCACTACCTCGATCTTATTGGGATCAACCGCTACTCCTCCACTGAAAATAATGTGACCCAAGAACTTCATTTCTCGAAGTCAGAACACGCACTTACTAAGCTTCATATACAACCTCTGATCTCTGAGTATGGTCAGAGCCATACTAAGGATGTCATCGATTTGTTCAACAACAAAACTATCCATATAAGGTCATAATATTCTATTCATCTTGTCCATGAATGAGGCTGGAGCATTGGTTAACTCAAAAGGCATCACCAAAAACTTGTAGTGGTCATACCTTGTCCTAAAAGCCGTTTTCGACACATCCTATTCTCTGACCTTCAGCTGATGGTATCCAGATCGCAGATCTATCTTCAAAAATATTGATGCTCCTTACAGTTGATCTGGTAGGTTGTCGATCCAAGGTAACAAATTCTTTTTCATCACCTTGTTCCACTCCCTGTAGTCAATACAAATCCTCATGGAGCCATTTTTCTTCTTCACAAACAGCACAGGTGCACTCCACGGTGAAGAACTGGGATGAATAATTCCCTTCTCTAACAGTTTCTCCAACTGCACCTTAAGCTCTTTTTACTTTGCAGGGGCCATACAATACAATGCCTTATGCATTGGAGCCGTCACGAGTTCCAACTCTATTTCGAATTTTGTTTCTCTATCCGATAGTAATCCAGATAACTCGTCAGGGAAAACTTCATGAAAGTTTTCAAACATGGGTATCCCATAGAGTTCTTCACTTTCGACTGACCTATCTACAAACATCGCAAAAAATAATGAGGCAATATCTTTGATGCACCTCTTAGCTTGTAAAGCTAAAATCACTAGAGGGGTGGATTTAACTGACGTTCTGTCATAACTAACCCTATCTTTATTCAGGGGTTCAAACACAACATCCCTCTTTTGACAGTCTATCTTAGCATAGTGCTTGAACAACCAATATATCCTCAAAATTGTATCAAACTCCATCAGACCGAAAACCATCAAGTCGCCCTTCAAAGTCCTACCTCCTATCTCTATAGGAAACTCTTTAACTACTCAGATACAGGCCACCGTATTCCTGCCAGGAGTCTTCACTAAAACCTTATGAGGTAAAACCTCGATTTGTAAACTACAAACCCGTGTAAACACTGTAGACACAAAAGACTGTGACGCACTTGAATCAAATAGTGCACAAGCTATGAACCTCAACAAGTTGACACTCCCTAACATCGACAACAAAGCAGTACTACTATTAACAAAAATTCTACCAATATTAGCTTAACTTAATGACTTAGAGGTGTTAGAGAATACCAGTATGACGCCTACTTCCTCTGTCTCTGGAGCGTCAACATCAACATAACCTGGAGTTAAAGCGTACACTCGTGCTAGGATGTGGGACCTTGGCTTTGGCTTGCTATCAGCATTGTAACCTGCTCCACTGCTCTAGGCTGCGTTGTGACACTCTTTGATCATATGACTGGGCTATCCGTACTTAAAGCAGACCCCGTAACCGAAACGACATTCTCCAGCGTGAAGCTTGCTGCACATTGCAGACTGAGGGTCTGAAGGTGGCATATGCCTTCCAATCACTATGCCATTTCCCTTAACTGGATTAGTTAAACCCCTTTTCTTTTCTACACTTCCACTTGCATCAAAAGGCATGGCTCTCTTCTGTTCATAATTAATCTATGCGGCCAAGCCTCTATGTTCAGCCTAAAAAATGGGAACAACATTTACCAACTCTTGGTAATTATCAACTCTCAAGCATGCCACTTAGTTGCAGATTCTCAACTACTGCGCTTGCATCCTCTCAGTTGAAATCAGGTGAGGTGCGAACCTCTCCCATTCCATGAATTTGGAACCATACTGCTCCACAGTCATGTTGCCTTGTACCAGAGATGTGAAATCTTGTGCCTTCTATTGTTTTAGTGAATTTGGGAAGAATCTGTTGTCAAAGTCTTCCCGGAACCTTCCCCAAGTCAAAGTAGCTAGAGTTCCCAACTCCCTTGCTAGAAGTTGCCTTCGTGTATCCCATCATATGCCGGTTTCACCTTGAAGCAGATTTTCAGCATACAATAATTTCTAGTCTTCAGTGCTACCACAAATCTCAAATGTTTGATCAAAATCAATCATCCACTTGTCTGCTCTCATGGGCCATTTGTTACCGAAACGGTTTAGGTAATGGTACACCAAAAACTTTTCTTAGGGACAACCCCTAACTTCAAGTCTATGCACGAGCACTTGTTGTTGTCTGAGCACGTCTGTCAACAGACGAATGGCTTCAGCTATCCCTTGCCATCACCCATTGGAAAATTCTATTTCTCCCAGTTGTTGTCTCCAACAAGATTCCTAGGTGCTCTACCACGCGCCATGTGTTACTTCCTGAAACACATGCTTACATATATTAGACTCACATACTTACTCTTATACGTCGAAAAATTCAAGCCTAATAAAGGACAAAAAATCCGATCCTATGTTCAGGTATAAGTCCTACGGACATGTGGGTATATCTATAGACGTATTGCTCTGATACCACCTTGTGACGCCCGCATGCTCTGCTTGGGATTTGGCGGAGCTTGAAAGTATTGGGACATGCAACACTAGATTATATATCTCAATTCATGACAGTTAAGGATGCAATGCACCTAACATGTATCTAACAATATGCAATATTTGAAGCGGATAATTTTTTTTAGCAATACACAATGTACCAGAAGTACTATATCCCAAAAACATAAACATGTTTCATATTTCCATAATATACAGATATCCAAAATGTTAGAATACTTGTCCATCATGTTTGTATTAAAATAAGTACTAGAGACAGTGCTCCATAAATACAGACTTAAAATAAAAAATACTACACTAAATAGTTGAGCCGCTCACGCAGCTCGTCTATGATATCTATAATCACACTCAAAAACTAGAGAACTAATGCTATTAACTCCTCATCTACGCATTGTGGTCTATTTGACCTCGTGTAGTCTGCTATGCATGGGTTGTAAAAGCCCGCTAGAAATTTTAAGGTGGAATTTCTATTGGCTTCAGGAATCTCGTGAAAATTCTATAAGTTTTCACGAATCGACCAGTCGTATAGGTCTTAGTCTGTCAACATAGTCAGTGCTTTCACTCACTATGATCCCGTAAGTGGAATTCTAATTATTTGAGTGGTTATAAGTGTCAGAATGTGTTATGATCTGCGCTATTAAACTCAGTTGATTATTTAGGATTTTATGGCGCAATAAGTCTATTTTCATATTTTCGGACAAAACGTATGTTTGAAACTATCAAATTATTTTTAGGGGCACTTCGAGGTTGAATTTCGGTAAACGATTTTCACTGTAGATTAATATGAATGTTTAGGAATTTTTAGTGCTAAGTTTATGATTCATTTTTTCAGAGTAAATAGTAACCTCGATAAGCGCACCAATTGCAGTGTTTCAAAACCACAGTGTAGAATGTCCAAATTAGATTAGAGAAATTTTATTTGGACACTTGGCAAGATCTTAGCCACACTTAGTGAATAGTATTAGACACTTGGCACCATGAGGAATGTTTGATGGATTTGAAGGAATCAATGTGTGAGTCATGCCACCTAAGCAAAAACTTTATTCCATCTGACCAATCAAATTGTGCCAAACCAAAGATGATTTCCACCCCAGTGAAATCCCATATGGTTGGAGTCCAACGGAGAACCCAAAAGCATGGTTGAAATCGAAATCCTCAACGGTTTTATCCAAACCATAAAGTTGACTTCCAAAACCTAAATGAATCAGTTTCTAGCATTGTGTTTAATCGCTTGATTAAAATACTTCCTGATGGGAACCAGGGTGGGCCTAGTCTTAAAGATATGTTGCAAGTTCCAGATGAGTCAATTACAAGTTCAAGGGCTTAAAGGATGAAGATTCAGTTTTGATTCATTTGATAAGCTATGGAAAGGGCAACAACATGACTTAAAGGTTTTGGGCACTTAAAGGCTTTCAATTTATTTAATTCATTTAAATGACTTATTTATTAGTTTAGAATAATTGAGTTTCTTACGGGAAGGACTTAAGGGGGCCTATGCAAGGGCATGTTAGGAAAGTTATTATTTTATTGATCTAGGGTTTCAAGAGGTAACTGTAGCGTTACTGTAGTCGCGACACTGTAGCCGCGAAACTGTTCATCAAGGGGTGTTTTGGGTAAAAGGGAATTTATTTTAGCAAGGGTTTTAATTAGGTTTTGGTTTAAATACTCTTTGTAGCCTCATTTTCAGAAGTTTATAAAATTTGATGAATTTATTCATTGTGAGTTGAGTTTTACTCCTCTTGTTCTTAATTGAACTTTTGCACTTATCAAAAGTAAATCACAACATTTGTGACGTTTCTCCTTTGTAATCTGGGATCTTGAGACGGGTTCTTCAACAGGTCTAGATTTTAATATAATCTAGATTCTTGAACCGAGTTCTCATCGAGTCTAGGTTCTCCATCCATTGACTTGATTTTGGCTTTCTTGGAGAGTTTTCAAATTGATTGTGGGTTCAAGGGATTCCGTTCCCGCGGGTTCATATCACTTCCACATGCTATTAATCCTTCAAATTTGTATTAGAATATCATTATCCAATCTTGTTAACCTTGAAAATTTGATTGGGTCAAGTGATATTGGATTTGGGCTTGATAGCAACCCAAACCCTCTTAAAACTCCAAAATTTAGGCCCATTCGGTTTAGGCCCATTAAGGCCTACGAATTTAACTACATTAGCATTACTTCTTGGCTAAGTTTTGCACCCCCACTTGGCTGGCCAGATCTTTACAAAAGAAGGGCCTAGAAGGTTTTTAAAGTACAAAGCTAAATGGCCACCTCACTCTTTCACTATTACACTCCACATTGAGAAAAGATCTTGGGCTGATTTTTGTTTATTGTAATGGCAAGAAAAGGCCAACACTCAAGCTTCCTTTCAGTCCTATCAATTTTCATAACTTGTGTAAGAGGGTCTCAAGTCCACTTCCTACGAAAAGCAACCCTCATTTACACTTTTCCTTAATAGAACACAAAAGACACTCTCAGACAGTTTTTCTTATCTCTTTTGCACACCTGATTCGAAACTTTTGTAAGTATGTTCTCACAAAGTTCCCTTCCTAAAAGTTGTTCCTTTTGGAGTCTAGTTTACATGGATACCTTATTTGTTCCATTTGGAGATCATTTTATCAGTAAAAAGTGTTTACCCCAGAAAGGTCATTCTGAGCAATAAACTGGAGAGTGTGTTATATTTTGAAGTTTTTTACCAAGCTAATGAATAGATCTTGGTCCGAAATTTTTATGGAGTATTGTTAACATGTGTATATGATTATTGGTTGGGGATTTTTTGCATTATTAAAATTTTTTATGAAAGATTTTCTTAGATCTAGAAACTTGGAAATTGGAAGAGGAAAAATAGTTTCTGTTTTGAGAAAGTTTAAATCTTTTATGGTTTAATCTTATTCCAATGGTTTTGATATTTTTATTGGAAGATCCTAAGCCTCTTATATACATGTTAGAATGTTATTTTGAAGATATTTGATGTTAGTTTCGAAGATATGGAATTTTATGCAAGGAAATATTCAGGTAGGCCAAAGTGATGATGTTCTTGCATAAATTTATGTTTTGGTTGATATTTAACCATGTGATCTTGAGTTTGAAACTTGGATCTATTTTGGGACACTTTTTTTAAACCATGTGATGTTTTGGTTTGAAGATCACATCTTTATAAGTCATGGATCAAGAGGTTGATCAAAACAAGTTAGAAATAAAAATCTGTTTTGAACTTAGAAGAAAAACCAAAGAGTTCAAGTATGGTTTTAGTGATTTTGATGACTTTTGTTCATGATTCAAAACATGATTATTCTTAAGAATATGTTATGAGTATATTAGAAGAAAATTTTTTGTTTAATCATGAGTCTTGAAATTTGAAAGAATTGCAAAAAAAATAAGGAAATTAGCCTATGTAAGTTTCGGCCCTATAGAGTTTTAATGGTTGTATTTAGTTTTAAAATTTTCTGAATTGATATTTGAGCTTGGGACAAAATTTACATGAGAAATGTAAATTTTAGTGATTTTTGGAGTTAGGATACAAAATTATTAAGTTAGCGATAAAATGATCATTTTTCCACATATAGAAGGTAAAATGGTAATTTTACTCTAAGTTGATATTTTTTCATATTCCTAATTGTTAGTGATTAAGTTCTAACTTTTAGAAATCACTATTTTTAGTTTCTGGTGATCGAACTTGAGTTTTGTCTAGAAGCGCGAAGATCGAGGTAAGTTAGCTTTTAACTTACTATCAGTTTAATGTGTATGAGTGATAAGTAAGGAAACTAATGTGTATATATGCATGTTATCATATCTGCCATGCCAAGTTATCACATATTTATCTGTTACATAGAATTTATTCTATCAAGAATTATTTATCTGTTACACAAGATATTCTGTCACGTATTTCTATACATTGCAAGTATGTCATGTTAAGTTAAGTATGTCATCTGTTACATGTATGTCACGTCATGTAGTGTTCATTGTTGCAAGTATGTCATGTTAAGTATGTTATCTGTTACATGTTATGCCATGTTACGAAATGTTTCTATCTCAAGTAAGTCATATCTTTTTAGTTACGTTCAAGTCAGTTATGTTTAGGATACTCACGATGTAATCATTCTGATTGTTTGAGTATCTCTGACGGAATATGTTGGGCAAAATCATTCTGATTGTTAACTATTCCTGACGAAACGACTGGCGGAATCATTTTGATTGTCAGAATTCAAGTCCAAGTTCATGTTAAGTAAAGAATTCAGTTCAACTTTAGTTATGCAGATACTCCTGGCGTAATCATTCTGATTGTTAGGGTATCTCATTTAAAATACTCATGATGGAATCATTCTGATTGTCTGAGTATCTCTAACAGAATATGTTGGGCGGAATCATTCTGATTGTTCACTATTCCTAACGAAACGACTGGCAGAATCATTTTGATTATCAGAATTCAAGTCCAAGTTCATGTAAAGTAAAGAAGTCAGTTCAAGTTCATGTATAGTTAAGTTTCAGTTCACGCTTCAGTTTAAGTTATGTCAGTTATATTATGTTGTATGTCAAATTATGTTATGATTACTTATGATATTGATTATGCATTCATGTTTTTATTGCCATGCATGCATCATTAACCTGTGTGTAGGTTTTTTGTTAACTTGTTGAGATTTGTAATCAAATCTCACTGTGGTAGTCTCAACTATTATTCCCCTCGAATGGTAGATATTGTTACAAGATCTGAAGAAGAATCGAGAATCGACCAATTGGAAACGGTCATCTAAGCGACGGTGTGACGTAGATGATAGTAAAGTAGTTACCTCAGATTATTACTTGTAGTTATGGAGTTCAATCTCCAGCACTCTTTTAATCGCAGCCATTTTGGACAAATGTTGTGATCTCAGTTGTTTAGTATGTCATTATGTATGAAGTATGTTTTAAGTATTTGAGATATTTCAGTTTGATGCATAGTATTGCTAAAGAAAAAAATTATCCGCTGTGAATATTGCATAATGCTAGATGCATGTTAGGAACATTGCATCTTATATGTCATGAACGGGGGCAGGTAACCTTGTGTTACATGTCTCGACGCTTCAAATGTCCGTCCGATCCCAAGTAGAATTTGGGGGCTTCACATGGGTTCTCCAAATTCTGACACATTGTCTACCATTCAGGGGGAATGGTAGTTGGGATTACTAAGTGAAATTTATTTACAAATCTCAAGAAGTAAGTTACTAAGCTACCAACAGTATACATATGCATGCATGACAATAAAATAACATGTAAGCATCATGACATGAGCTTGAACATATGTGACATGACTTGGCAAATAGCATGACATGTATTTGACTTGAAAATAATGTGACTGCACATGGACATAACATGACTTGAATGAATTGAACGTAACATAACTTGACATGAATGTGACATGAATATGAGGCCTTGTTCAACATATACATGGTTGATTAAACGTGAAACTGCAGATGCTCCACCACTCCCCAATGGTAGTGTGCACATGTCGATACCTTATCACATCACAGGCATATGCGCCAGCTATGAGTACATCATAATAACTAAACTGATTTAAAATTGATAAACGTGTAGTTGGAACCAATGGCATTGCGTATCTGACTTCGCTCATGTAACTAGTAACTTAGGTCCAATTTGAGACCTGTTGACGGTACCTTGTCAACCCATGGGATTTCACAACTAGTTTAAACACTCTAGCGTGGAGAAATAAGTTCTACTAGGATAACTCCCCATCATTGCACTTAGGATCGTGATAAAAATAAAAAACTACAAATGACTTGAAAGTATTTCATGATATACTCAATGCATGTGACATGACATGATATGAAACAAAATAAACCTATGACAAATGACATGGCATTTTATAATAATTTATAATAAGCATAATAAACATGGAAATGATTTCTTACCACTACACATACTTAATGATATACTCAAGGACTCCAAAAGTCCATAAATAACTCTCATAACATGTTTATCATCCAAACCTAAGTGATAGCATGCTTGATAAAACAACCAAAAATCATAAATCACCATTCAACACAATTGGTTTGCATAACAACCATGAAACTGAGCATAGCTTGCTTTGGACTTGAAAAACAATCACTAGATTCTTATTTCCATGCAATAAGTCTTCAAGAAATACAATCATATACCTCACACTCAAGGTCTAACTTGATCTAAGCATTAAATCTAGCATGACTTGGCAAAACTTTCATCCAAACAACAACTCATACCCAAGAGCCTCTAGTTTGAGTTTTAAACAAACTCTTGCATGTATGACAACATTCCATCAAAGATATAAACCACAACTCTCCAAAAATAAACTCTTAACACATAGATAAAAGCATCAAGAACAACAAATATGAAGATCAAAGCCATTAGATCAAGTTTCTAGAACCAAAATCACAAATCACTCTAAAACATAAATTGTTTTGAGCCATATAGTTTCTATCACTTTGAAATCATGCAAAATTATTTTATAAAAATCTATATGGTTTTGATTCACATCCTAGCATGTATATAAATCAAGTATTCACCTCATCAAGTTGATATCCACACATTATTTCATCCAAATAACCCCAAATGTCCAATGTTCATCAATGAACACCAAAAACTGTCAAAATAGAACATTTGCATCTTCAAACTCAACTTTCACCAATCAAAACTCCATGAAAATATTTCCAACATATATTCAGGTAAACTAGACTCAAAATAAAACAAATTGATAAAAATTTGAGCCATAGAAATCAACTTACAAAGGGCTGTAAATGTTAGAGGAAAAATTGCTAGAAAACTTTCTCAAGCTCTCTCTCGATTTCTCTCTAAGAATGTGGCTGAAAAGTGTCTAACTGTGGGCTAAAATGGTGAGGGGCGTGGGATATAAGGAGAGATGAGATGGTGGGTGGATTAGTTATCTTTGGATGGGAGGTGGTCAATTGAAAAGGTGGAGGAAAGGCTAAAGTGAGGGCAGCAAATTTGCTATAGTCTGGCCAAGTGCCATCAAGCCACTATTTGTGGTCAATCATATGATGTCATGAGATCCTAAGTATGGGTTTGTAAGAGTGGGAAAACTTGTCCAAGAAGCTTGGCTTAAGTTGGAGTCTTTGGCAAACTAAAAAGATTCGATTAGGCTTAGTTTGGGATCTAGTTAGGTTTTGTCTATTGCTTGGTTTAAAACAAACTTTTTTGCGTTAAATAAAATTATCAAGATGTATGGGAGTGACTAAGGGTGTATGAGTGTATAATTGAGTGGTTAATTGTATGAGGAAGTGATTTATCCAAGTGATAAAACACTAATCGAAACTAGTCATTTCAGAGTTTGGAAGCCAATTTTAGGTTTGGAAGGCCCTTTTGGTTGTATGGAATTTCATTATGGTTGAAACCCTCTTTTGATTGACCAAATAGTGTTTTGGTTGTATGGAATAGTATTTGGCATAGATGGCATAATCACATGGCTTGATTTGCCCTCCCTTTTCTTCACTTCAATCTCCCTGTGACAGGTATCCTAACACTATTCATATGAGTGGCTATTGTGTCATGTGTCCAACCAAAAAGTAGTCCTAGTGATTCTAAGTGGATTTAGATATCCTATATGGTGATTTGACAGCTATTTGAACAGGTTGCCACGTGGCACTCTCTCGGGTATAACTATTCATCTGAAAAATATTGAAACTTTTTATTGCTTAATAAAATCTTAAATATTCCTACAAGTCTAGTGGTGCAATTTTTTTCACGAAATTCGATTACTAAGATCCTTAATTAAATATAGAGGCACTCTTGTTCTCTATTCATCTGGAAAAATCGAAACTTTTTGTTGCACTATAAAATCATAAATATTCATCCAAGGCTAATGGTGCAATTCGTTTCGCAAACTTATACTCCTAAGTGTCCTAATTAAATAGGAAGACAACGATATCACCATAGCGGATCGGGAACTGACTACGCTGACAAAATAAAATCAATTGGTCACTCAATTTGTGAAATCTTTTTGGGGTTTCATGACATTTTCTAAAGTTTAATTTCTTTTGGGTCATTACAGATTAGACAAAAATAGAATTGTTGAGCAAAAACTCAAATTGGATTAGTATTCACCCACACATCATGTGGAGTAACTGCTTTGCTTTGGTTGCATCTTGTTACACTTTAATCTTGGTTAATAATATTTGACCATAGACTATTTCAAGATAATTTGGAACCTTGTTTATATATATATATATATATATATAGAGAGAGAGAGAGAGAGAGAGAGAGAGGGGTAAGGCATCAATTTAAAGACAATTTGGAATATTCGTACGTATATGTGGTGCCATCCCAAGAAGTATAAGCATGAAATTAGCGGAAGTTGGAGAAGGCATCATGTGCATCAAAAGGAAGTGACATCCAAGAAGGGAAGAGTTAGGCTTGTTTGGACACGTATATCTTAGAATATTTGTGAATAGTTATGAAATAGTTAATAGATAGTAGTGAAATAGAGTTAAGATGTTATATTGAGTTTTGGAAAACGAAAGATAAAAAATTGAATAAAATATTATAAAATTAACAAATTGTTTGAATACAGTTTTTTAATATTATTTTTGTTTTAAAATTTGAAAAAGTTGTATTAGTTTTTTTATTTTATTTAGAAGTTTGGGAAAGTTATATAGGTTTTTGTGTTTGGATAATGATTAAGTAATGATTGGATAGAAAAGTTAAAGAGTCGAAATTAAAGTGTTTTGAGTTTGAATGATATTTGGGAAATAAATATATGAGAATACCTCGGTGCCCAAACTAACCATCATAGTAGACTTAACAAAGTTTGACCAAAATTTAATTAGAGAATTCATTTTTATAAATTTAGCTAGCCACTTTTCAATAACACTAAGTAACAAACTCTCCAAATATATTGTTATTCTATTAAAATATTAAATTTGAAACTTTTCATTTATTTTAATTCTAATTGTAATTTGAATATTTATTCGTTATTAAAAAAATACATATTAATTTCTAATATTGATATTAGATTTTAAAAGAAAAAATTGGCATCAACTAATTATAATATTGCAGAATTAGAACTTGAAGCACTTCAGCAAGATGATGCCACATCATTGATCAAATGATAACTGATGGAGACTGGTCACCTAATGTAGTTGAGTTTGGAATTTGGGTGCTTCGTGCTTTTGAGACGAAGAGGGATCTTTTGGAGTTGTGAGTTTGCGCAAAACAAATATCACGCGAGAGAGAGAATTTTTTATGCCAAAATAATATTTGGCCAGCAACTTGGACTCAACAGATTTAGCCAATAAAAATAATCAAAGTTAAAAATACTATAGTTTTGTTAAGTTCACTACAGTGAATTTTTATGTAATCTAGTTAAACTTTAACCAAAATATAATTTTGTTGTACTCTTAAGTCTTTTAAAATTATCAATGACTCTTCAAGAGAGTTTTTCTTTATCCTCTATTATCTTAAAGTCAATTTCTTTGATACTTAGGGTTTTGTATAAATTAGGTTTTGTCATGCTCAAGGTTTTGTTGAATTTCGAAACTAATGATTTCATTGATGGGCTGTGATTCTCATGATTTGTGCATAATGATTGCATGGATGGGTTATGATTCTTATGTTTTGTGCATAACAAGATAGAAAATTCTTTTGAGGTCAAGTTTGAACACAAATGAGGTTGGCATTTAAATTAATTATATGATATGGTAAATGATTTTTGTAGGGTTAGATATATCTTTACTTAGCTTAAAGACGTTTTATGAAAAGGAGGTTATCATGTGCTTATAATGATCATATTAAGCATTTGAGAACAGAAATATGAGAGAGAATTTAAAGTTGGATAGACTTTAAATTCCTAAGGGCATCAATTTTAGATAATCCTTCTCCCTCATCATGGTAATTAAGGCGCCAAAAGTTGATCCACCCTACAAAAGCTCGGACATCATGATGATATCTTCATATATGGTGGCCTAGCTTAGGACATGGAGACCGACCTCGTATCCATGTTCCTCTTGTGCATTGTCTCTATTTAGAAATCGATAGGAAAGTCATGAAATAACGACAAATGGAGAAGTCTTTGTAACTTGGGAGGCAAGTGATGAATAATACTTGGAAAACGAACTCCCATGCAAAACATGATAAACAAGCCAATTGACATGATCATGACTCGCAAGGAGAAAGGAAGCACTATCATGTGCGTAGGCCAACTTGATCTCCATCACAAAATAAGAGATACAACTCCTAGCTTGCGGTGCGGTGGAGGTCCTATTCCTCATCATGTAAAACGCACTCCTCATGTCATAACACATGACTCTCGATGATCGGTACCATATATGCATGAACCATATAGTGAAGCGTGTCTCACTACGTCATTGGTTCTTTGAATTGATTAAGAATGATGGATTTATCACTTCTACACAACTCATATCGTTCGGAGTAGCCCACTACAATTTACCGTTAAGTTAAAATTATTTTTTTATTTTTTTATTTATTTTAAAATATTTTTAAAAAATATAAAAATATATCAATATACTAATAATCACTTTCTTAATTATTAAATAAAAAAATTAAAATATCAAAACTATCAAAATAAAAAGACAAGGTCAAAATAATATTTTTCTTAGATAAATGTTTTGGGTTTCGAATTCGGAATTAAAAATATCTCGAATGAGATTTTTTTTTTTTATCGAATGATTAAAGAAATATTTTTTAATAATATTGAGAATTTTTTATTTTTTTAAAACTTATTTCTAATAATTAAAAAATTATATATAAAAAAAATATACTATTCAAAATATTTTTTAAATTTCAAATTCGATACCATAACAGTACTCTTTTTCTTTTCTTCCAAGATTTTAACTTTTCTTTCAATACAATGATTAGAGTGACATGACGTGCACAACCTTCTCACAATAAGTCAGTGACTCGTACTGGTAACGACAGAGGTCACTTTCCGGTTCTCGACACCCACATGTTCTCTTACGTAGCGTGGATAGAAGAGATGCATGCGATGCTAGAGTATTCACATTCGATTTTCTTTTATTTTTTAGTTAAAAATGATATTTCTTATAGTTTTATTTTCAATTTTATTTATTTTTAAAAAATCTTTTATATCTTATTCTTTATTATTTCTTTATTTTATTAAAATAATATTCTTTTATTTTTTCTTTATTATTATTTTTTTCTCACTTCTATTTACAAACTTAACTACTCAATATTTTTTTTTTTTTATGTTTTGATCTATTACTCTAATAAATACTTTAAACAAAAATTTAAATTAATTTGTTTTTGGATATGATAATATTATTAAAAGTAATTTTTTTATATTTTAATAATTTTTAAATAATCATTTTTAAAATTATTATTTAAAACTATAATAAATATGAATATGAGAAAAAGTGTATATGATTAGAAGAATAATTTATTTTACTTATTAGAATAAAATATTAATAAAAGATAATTTAAAAAATAAATAATAATTCTCTATATTTAAAAAATACTGTTCATCTCTTAAATTATAATCTTAAAATAGAGAATAAAATAAGAGAAAATCTTTTAGCTCTTTTCTAAATTATTTATTTATAATTTAGAAATAACAGTGAAAATAGAATATGGAATGGGAATGCTCACAGCTAGATGCGAACGATAACGACGCTCAAACATAATAAACAAGATTAGAGTTGCACAGACGTACCTTTCAATGTACAGTAGGAAATACTTTCTTGTCCAAAATCATGATCTATTTTCACTACTAAACCCTAACTTTACCAAATTGATTTCTTTTGAGGTTTCTCATAGAGAATTCTTTTGGAGAAGTCTTCTTATCCATTATTTTGCAGATTCCAACCTAATGTTTACACTTTGGGATCTGGTCTGAGAATTGACGTTTGAGCCTTCAATATTCAATATTATCACGCCGGCTCTTCCATTAAATAAGTTAGGCAATTGTCTAAGTCTGTTAAGCATATTGATATTGAATTCATTAAATTTATCTTTAAAATTTTATGAAAAGTATATATTTTTCATAAATGTAAAACCTTCATATCCATAATTCTATATTGAATGAGCCATTGAATTCATCAAAATAATAATATAATATTTTTTTATAATAATATTTTTAATTTTTTCTTTCATATGTTACAATTACACTAACTATATGTTAATTAATAATTTAATTAATAAAAAAAATATAACTTGACCCAACTGGGAACAATTAAAACTTCATTTCCACTTTCAAAACAGTTCATAAAAACAAAATATATATACAGAGTAGTTCATTCACGGTTGAAGAAATGTGATTTTAGAATAAAATAATGATTTGATGATTAACAGCGACTCGCTATATATGAAGAATGAGATGGACTTATTGTAGCTGAAAGCTTTAACTCTTCTATTTTACCGAATCCAATACAGCTCGTTTAAAGACCACAACGTTCATATTTTAGCTTTTAAGGAGTTTTAGCGAATCCGATGCGAATGCCCTAATGGAAGAAGGCCCAAAAAATAAATATATATATATAAAGTATAATTGTGTTTTTTAAAAATATATATCTAATAAAAAACTTTAATTAACTCAATGTGAATGAGAATATAAATAATTAAGATCAAATAGATATTATATCATTATTAATTTTTAAAAATATCACATATAATAGTTATTTTACCTATTCTCCTTCTATGAATACATTTCTCTTTTGTCATTATTAGTTTAATATATAATTAATGTGAAAATTATAAATAGCAAAATTAAATTTTACAGTGTTTATAAAAGGTTTTTGTATAATCATTTGAAGAGGTAACCCATTTTTTTTCAAATGTGCAAGTTGCTTATAGAAATTTATTGACAATAATAATTATAATTGTGTCTAAGAGTCTAAAGTACTTGTAAAACTATATTTGATAAAATTCTCTCTAAATCAAAATTTTCATAATAAAGATTAAAGTCAGTTATTAATTGAAAATGTGTTATAAAATATTAATCAATAATTTTAATTTACAAAATGATAGGAATTATGTTTAAGTAAAAATAAATTTATTTAATTTTACTTTAAAAAAAGAAAAAGCATCACTCAGAATTTTAGCCTTAGGCCCCGGAATGTATTGAGTCAGACTCGAATATTATCATCAATCAATCCAAACCACATTAGCTCTATGGACATAAATTATTATTTTGAAGTTTTAAAGCTCCGTCTAGATAGTGAAATGAGATGAGATGGTTTTAAATAAAAATTAAAAGTTGAATAAAATATTATTTTTTAATATTATTATTGTTTTAGAATTTGAAAAAATTGAATTGAGATTTGAAAAAATTGAATTGTTTATTATATTTTGTGTGAAAATTTGAGAAAATTATAATGATAAGATAAGATAAGATAAGATGAGTTGAGATGATTTCTCAATCCAAATGGAGTTAGTAGATTTGACGTGTACACATAAACTTAGAAAATGCAATAATTATATATATCTCCATTCTATTACTTATTCCATTAAATAGATATTAGAATATTTAATAAAAATTACACTTTTCACTCACAAATAAATTATCACAGATTTTCAATGCAAAATCGTTGAAATACGATAGATAAAACAGAAAATCTACAATATTGACGCTGCGAAAAATTTTGCACCATTCAAACAATGAATAGTGCAAACACTTTTGCCTTATCCAGTCAATTTTTGCCTCTTTCTCAATTTGTATCTTATAAACTACAAAAAAAATTTAATTTACACACTAAACAAATCATATTGTAAAGGGATTTTTCCGACTTCACAAGTCCACTGGATCTCAGCTCGATACCTGGCCTTAAGATCTAAATTTATCCATGAAGAAATACGCCTACAGGGAAAAGCAAACAAATGATGGGACAGGCAGGCCTGATATATCTCGACCACATATTGATCGTGGGAACTTGTACATGGCATAGCGGGGAAAGGCAAAGAACCCTTGATCCTCTGACATGAGAGCATCGACAAACTACTGAAGATAAAACAAAATAGAGAATCACACCATATTAATGACATCACAACCCGAGCTATACGTTACATTAATGAAGCCGTCGTAGAGCCACGCTGCATTAAAGGACTTTGACAGAAAGAATAGTACGAAGGATACAAACTCCACAGGGGCAAAGACAATCTGTCCCCCTCCCATACTCTCAGTATAAATATAAACTTCCAGGTACAAGTAACTCTCTCTGATTCCTAAACTCTCTTATTTATTTATAAACTTCAAAGAGAATTTATTGATTTTAACATCGGAAACTTCCAGCCTCAAGGCCACCCTCCCCCAATTGCCATTTTTTCTATTTTTGCAGGCCCAAATTCTGAAAATTTGAGTTGATGGAATCTAAACTAAAGACGTACAAAACACGACGTTATATATATATATATATATATATATATATATATATATATATTCACGTGATAAGGGGGGGTAAGTATTCATTGTACCGAGACTAGTTTTATTTTGATATAACCAAAAAAAAATTGAATTTTAAAGATTAATACACATTTTATTAATAAATAATACAAAAAAAACATAGACACCGTATTGAAACTAAAAAAATGGATAAACTATAATTATTTCTTTTCTTATATATAATTTTTATTCATAAAATATGTTATAAAAAAAGTATGTTATATTTTTGGTTTATTTATGTTAAATGTCCGAAAAATCTCATAGTATCTTATTTAATGAAGCATGTTTTGATTTGGTATTAGAAAAGGTGGTATGGATTAATTAAAATAATAATGTTAGATAAAATATAAGTTGTGTAAACGACGCATATTTTTTTTTTTAAATATGATTTTTTATTAAAAAATTAGTTTTCTATATAAATTTTATATATTTTTTACTTTTTTTTAAAATAAATATTATAATTTATAATTTATTTTTTTAAAAAATAACTATACAATACTTACATATTTTATAATAATACTTAACATTACTCGTTATAAATATCATCTATCTAAAAAATGATTAATGTTGACGTGACCAAAGGATAATGTTAATTAATAGTGAAATCGGCGTTAGAAACTAGTGAGAACGAGGCCTCGCATAGCAGGGGATAATAGCTTTAATTCCCTGATAGTGATTGGCTTTTTAGCGTAGCGCTTGGGCTTACTGGATGGCTGCCACGTGTATTTCGGTGGTTCTCTTTTAACTCCTACCATAAAGTTAAAAATAGCCCTTATTTCTGGTGTGAAACGAATGACTTGCATGCCCATGGTTTCTATCATTTATCAAAATCTCATCAAATATTTCAGTTTAAATTGTTTTATTACTATATACAAATCATTTTATTATTATTCACATATCATTTCATTTCATTATCTAAACACAATTTAATTATTCTAACTCAGCACTAATTCTTCTTTTTTCTTTTTTAGAGGAAAATCCTTAAAACATTTTCCGCTTGAGATTATAATTCAGAGTCAAATTGAATCAAATATATTCGAAGATATTAGTTTTAATAAAACATATCATTAAAATTCCCTTTTTATAAAATAAAAAAAAAAATATTACATACAGTAGTAGAGCTTGCTTGAAAAAAATGGATCTTTTATTAATATTTGTATAAAAATAAAAATTATAAATTTATTTACTTTTAAAAAAAAGTGTGATAAAATTACTCATCTTAAAATTATAAATATTAATTTTTTAAAAATAATGATTTGGACGAGAGTTTTAAAAATTTAAAAATTATTTTTACAAAGAAAAATAAAAAATGTGTATCTCAAAACACCTGACTCAGATTTTTCACAGATTGCAGTGGCAAAAAGGAGATAGCGACAAAGGGAATAAAAAAAAAAACCTTAGATGTCAGAATATTTGAGACTATTATTGAAAATTTATTATTTTGTTTGAGAAAAAAGAAAACAAAAAATCCACGGAGGAGGAGAGGCAGTTTTTGTTTCAATTCCGAGTTATTTTTTTAGTTTTTTTATAAGAAAAAAGCAGTAAATTATTTTTAAATAAGGTAAGATGAGATAATATATTTTATTAAAAATTAAATAAAATATTATTATAATAAATTTTTTAATATTATTTTTATTTTAAAAATTTAAAAATTATATTATTTATTATATTTTATATAAAAATTTTAAATAATTATAATAATTATATTATATATAATGAGATGAGAGGAGATGTGACAGTGTATTCAAACTTGAAACTACCCTAAGAATAGAGGAGAGAGCGAAGACACCCCGCCGCCTTAGACACTCTGAAACTTAAAAGGAAACACGAAGGTGGGTGGTACCGAGTGAGTGAGTCCGTTCTTAGTACATTATCAACTTGGGAGAAACAAGAGCATCTCTCAGTACCCAATATTCTCTTTTTGCCGAATCTGTTTATGTTTCGTTCTATCATTCATTCATTTGGTCGGTTTTTTGATTTTCCTCTATATACGTTATTAATTTGAAGGGACAAGCAAATACATGCATAGATACTTTTTCTCTATGTTCGAAGTCTAGACGACTCGAGAGAGAGTCAGGAAAGACTAGCACCGCAAATCCGCAGAAAGAAAAAGCAAAGTCAAAAAAAAAAAAAAAAAAAAGGCAATAGCTTTGTAAAGACCGTCACTGTGAACAAGGTTAGGATGCCTAATTTTTCTCTCCCTTCAAACGATTTCCATTCTTTCATTTTGTTTGGTAATATAAAATCCCACTTTTGCTTTTACATTGTGACGATTATTCATTGGTACTATCAGAACCAAAGAGGAACCTGGTCTTTGTGAGTTACTATAAATGGTGCTTCTGGTGCCGGTCTTTTGAATTGTACTTTGACTCTGTGTGCAAGTAATTTTGATGTTGGGTTGTTGTTTGGTTTCATCAGAACTTGGGTGTTTATAAAATAGCGAAAATGAAGTATGTATTGGTGACGGGTGGTGTAGTAAGCGGTCTCGGCAAAGGGGTCACTGCAAGCAGTATCGGACTCCTCCTTAAAGCCTGTGGACTTCGTGTTACTTCCATTAAGATTGGTATTTTTTTCATAATTACACCCAACACACACACACACTCTCTCTCTCTCTCTCTCTATATATATATATATATTTATATTGGTTTCTCATTTGGAGAGATTGTTGCATTTGGATTTATATATTTTTTTTTAAAGGAACTTTTGATATTCTAGGATATTCTAAGAGTCAAGTATAAGAACCAGATTGCGGTTTTTCGTTTGTTTTTACAATTTTTTTTTGTGTTAGTTTTAGTACTAATAAAGTTGTTGATTAGTGGACTGTCTGGGGGATTATCTTGGGCGTCTATCATCTTATGCATGACTGCTGTTTTCGGAAACAAATATTGTAATTTTCTAAGAGAAATGATCAACCCTTTCACACGACATGGTGCCATTTTTTAATCAATTAAGTGTTGCTGAAATATGCAACATGTCACATGTGACCGTATAATTACTCTTTAGGGGTGGTTGGATTGTTCTCAACTATGTTATCCTATTTAATCATTACAACTTTTCCAAACTTTCAAACAAAATATAATAAATAATTCAAAATTTTCAAATCCTAAAATAAAAATAATATTAAAAAATAATATTATAACAATATTTTATTCAACTTTTAAATTTCATCTCAACTCAAATCACTATCCAAACCTCTCCAGTCTCTGACCGTGGGATAGAGAGGTATAATTTCCATCAGTCATTCAGACATATGGTACCCGTTTGCCTGTTAGGCTCTTTTTGGATAGTGAGATGAGATGAGATGTTTTTAAGTGAAAGTTAAAAGTTGAATAAAATATTATTAGAATATTATTTTTTAATATTATTATTATTTTTGGATTTGAAAAAGTTGAATTGTTTATTATATTATGTGTGGGAATTTGGAAAAATTATAATAATGAGATGATATAAGATGAGATGAGATGAAACCGTTTCTGTATCCAAACGGGATCTTAAAGTTCCAGTGCATATTTTAAATTTACCATCTTGGATGCAAATTTCTTGAAAAAGATAAGATATTTAAGTTGGTCATGTAATATGGCTCTCTCTTTTACTTGGCGTTAAAAGGGTCCTTGCAAGTGTTAGTCCAAAATTGAGTGGGTATCTTGGGAAAGGTGTGTTGGACATGCTAATACCAAAATTTGTATTCTTCTTCTTTTGATTTAAATTTATTCCATACATGCAGATCCTTACCTGAACACAGATGCAGGGACAATGTCTCCTTTTGAGCACGGGGAAGTATTTGTCTTAGATGATGGTGGCGAGGTAAATTTCCTTATGGATTGTCTTTCTTCATTTAATTTCACATAAGGTGGGAAAGAACGTTTCTTTAAGAAATATCAGCTATTCTAGAATACAATTATAACTGCAAGCTGAAGAGGGTTCTGACTCTACCTTTAACCACAATCTCACCGGTTTGTTTGAGTTTCCATGTTCATCTCTTTTGTCCTGGAAAGGGCATGAGCTGATTTTTGTATTGCTCACTATGTCTTGAGAGGGTGGGTGTGATCTTTTCACGTTATAGAAACAAAAGATGACTTGCCTTTTCCTTTGAAGGTGGACCTTGACCTTGGAAACTATGAACGGTTTTTAGACATCAAGTTAACCCGTGACAACAATATTACAACAGGAAAAATATATCAGGTACAATGAAATTCCCCATCTATCTGTAATCTTGTTTATTGATCTGAATAGAGCTGTTTCAGTCTTTAATTCTCTGTCTTGATATATGACAGTATGTAATTGACAAGGAGAGAAGAGGAGATTACCTTGGAAAGACTGTCCAGGTGTATTTTTTTTCTTGTTCCAAAAAGCTTTCCATAATATTACATGGTTCCTGAATTTTGTTTCTACCTTGCTTTACTCTAGGTTGTTCCACACATTACGGATGCGATTCAAGAGTGGATAGAGCGTGTAGCAAAAGTACCTGTGGATGGACAAGAAGGTCCAGCTGATGTCTGTGTCATCGAATTGGGTGGAACTATAGGTACATTAACATTTTGTGGATTAAGACGGCCTATATCCTTTTATTATTTAACTTCAAATAATTTTTCCTTGATGCAGGAGACATTGAATCTATGCCATTTATTGAAGCACTTGGCCAATTCTCCTATCGTGTAGGTAAGATCAATGAGTGTGACATCTTATTTTATAGATTCTTGTAATTAAAATTAAAATTTGTTTTCTTGAGATTATGTGAACTGGTTTTACCCAAGTTTTTCTTGTATTAGGGCCTGGTAATTTCTGCTTGATTCACGTCAGCCTAGTCCCTGTTCTCAATGTTGTTGGTGAGCAGGTATTCAATGTTACATTTGTCTTCGTGGTGCATAGTCATTCTAAATTGCATGACAATGAACTGCAATGAAGCATAGCCCTATTATTCTTGTTGTCTTTTATACTAAAAACCATCATGGCTCTAATTAGTAGTGTGCTTAATTTTTGAACTTATAGAAAACAAAACCTACCCAGCATAGTGTTCAGGGACTTAGACGACTGGGTTTGACCCCGAATATTCTAGCTTGTCGAAGTACAAAGGTCTATTTCTTTCCCTTCCTTTATTTCTCATTCAACTTCATGTGACAACAATAGTCTCATGTTTCTAATTTTTATTTGACAGGCACTTGAGGAGAATGTTAAGGGAAAACTTGCTCAATTTTGCCATGTGCCGGTACCATCACATACCTACCCATATGCATGTGTGTGTGTGTGTGCCCGCACGCCCGTGTGTGTGCATGTGTGCTCGCGCGCGCGTGTGTGTGCGTGTGCATCTGCTTGTGTCTGTGTGAACTAATGTTCCTCTAAATGATTGGGTACAATTTCTAAGTAAAGCTTTGTTATTACAGGCAGAAAACATTGTCACTCTCTATGATGTTCCAAACATATGGCACATTCCATTGCTATTGAAGGTAAAGTAGTTTTGTTATCAATTTTGAAACTTTTTATGTTTATACTTAATGCAAAGAAAGACTTGATGAAAATGTTTGTTTATGTCTCTTTATCTCTCCCCACTATCATAAATAGGATCAGAAGGCACATGAAGCAATCCTGAAGGGGCTGAACCTTCTAGGGTTTGTCTTACTAACTCAGTTCTTTTCCGTTTCTAATTTTTTACTGTATGATCATCAACATTTGTGCTTCTGTGGCCATTGTTTTTCTAGTGTTCATTTAATGTTTCCATAACTTGCAGTGTTGCTAGGGAGCCTGAGTTGAAGGAATGGATTGCAAGGACAAAAGTTTTTGACAAGTTACATGATCCTGTGGGTCAAAGGCATCTGATACATGTTTTGAAACTCATTTATTAGTGTCATTTAAAAAATAATGCTCTTAACTGCTATCCATGCTGCAGGTTACAATTGCCATGGTTGGAAAATACACTGGCCTTTCGGATTCTTACCTCTCTGTTCTAAAGGTGAGTTACTTTTTTGTTTGTAGGTATGCAAATCCAATTTACTTTAATCATCATCATTATATTTTTTGGATGTAACATGCTTAATGATTTATTCCAACTTGCTTATTTTTATATGCTGTTGAACTGCACTTACAACATTTATTTGCTTTTGCATTTATTCCCTTGTATGGCTCATTGATTTAGAGCAATAGTATTTACATTTTCTACAACTTGCATTAAGTACTTGTACAATTTGAAAAGAAAAAAACATATCTGTGTTTGCCCCAGTGTGTGACTAATAAACCGGGGATGGATGAGAGATATGCTGATATGTTCATGGCCCCATAAATGGTGAGTGGACAAGGTAGAAGTTGACTTCGGTTTATTTGGATTTTGATGATATTGGGGCTTGTGGAGTGGAATATTCCCGCAAGGAGTTGGATGCCCAAGGAGAGAGTTGAGTGGTCAATGAAGTTCTGGTGGAAACTGCAAGAGAAAGAATAGGGGGAGGACTCTTTGGTCTGATTAAGGTTGGAGAGTCTGTTACTTTCTGCAATCTATAATACTGTAACCCCCAATGGAAGACCTAAGCCATATGATCTATACTTCCAAATGACTAGTCAATGATACAATTGGAACTCCATTGAAATATTATAAATAGTCAAAACTTCTCATTTTCAAGCAATGAGGGATTCCATACACTACCTACCCTCATCATTTATCAGAATGGGGTATCACAATCCGCCCTGCCCTCTATATATTCCCAACGTCCTCGTCGGGGCCAATCTGTCGTAGGTGCTATGGCTCAAGTCCCACATTTCTGGTTGGGATAGGCTCTGATACCATTTGTAATGCCCCCAATGGAAGGCCCAAGTCACATGACCTATACTTCAAAATGACTAGTCAATGATATAATTGGAGTCCCATTAAAACATTATAAAGAGCAAGAACTTCTCATTCCTAATCAATGTGGAATTCCATATACCACGTACTCTTATCACTTATCAAAATGGGGTATCACAAATATCCATTGGCACGCGCTATCTGCATGTCATGCTTAATTGTTTTGTTTATTTAAAACATTATTAAAGTTAATAGATTGATGCTTTTAGGTTTTAGTAGATCCGGTACAATAATTATCTTCTTTTGCTAGGCTCTTTTGCATGCATCTGTTGCTTGCCACCGGAAGCTTATTGTAAAATGGGTTGCAGCTAGTGAACTCGAAGACATTGCTGCTGAAGAGGTGGGTTTTTTTACTTGCTTTACTAATATCTATTTAGAATAAATTACACTCCCCCCTTTTCTGCTGGGGAGGATACAAATCCAAAAGGAATAACATTCTGAATACAAAATAAGATGGAGAAAGAGAGAGAGTGGGGGAAAGGCTGATGATGGTCATGCTTGAAGTCTGCTGGTCTCACTGCCCGTCTGTTTGTTTTATCTTTTCAACAAATACAACCCTCTCCACTGCATGTCTGCTTTATTTCAAACCCCCTTTTTCATATTGTCCTCATTATTTTCTTACTCCGTTTATCCATTGAGCATATAATTCATATAGGTAACTTAAAATATTGATTTTAATTAACTGGAAGTGCTCGGTCAAGGAAGTATCCTACCATAGCATTTTTTTCCGTTTTCATAGCCTATATCTGTAATCTCTTGTGGATATTCTCCATCTACCATAAGCTCAATATTCTTTTTGAGATTGAAGGGTTTATGACCATGATGGAATACGATGGTTTTGTGGTGAAGATTCTTGATGTATTATGGTGCTAATAGTCAGTGGAGTTTGGATGAAACAAGTGTTTCCCTGTGTGGTTATATGGGCTTTTTTTTCCTCTTTGATAAGCAGTGGCATCTGGGTTTTGATTGGGTACAAGTAAATTGAGGATAGGAAGTAGAGGTAGCTTGGTTGAAGATGACTAATTGATCCGGTGTTTCAGTTATTTGGAACTGTGGCACAGTTGCCACGAAAATGGAAGTCGTGGGAGACCTTATTTGATGTATCTTATCTTGATTTTTATATTCCCTCTTGGTTTATCCTTCAAGAATGATCTGCGCTCTCTGGATTTCTCACTGCAAGAGAGATTTAATTAGGTAGAATTTAGTGTCGTTATGGAAACAGGAAGGTTGGTCTTCATTTTGCGAAATATCAAGTGAGGGCAGTGTAATTTACCAATTTATTTATTATATACATTAATTTACAAATTGACTACCATTTGCTACCACTTGCAGGCCCCTGATGTTTATAAGGCAGCATGGGATTGTTTAAAGGTGTGATACAATTTTAAGAATTGATTGCCTTAAAATAATTTCTATTTAATGTCTATTAGTTGTGCTTCATTTAATGGAGAATTATTTTCCCATTGATCTGCTAAACAGTCTTGCATTGCAGGGTGCTGATGGTGTTCTTGTTCCAGGAGGGTTTGGTGATAGAGGAGTTCAAGGGAAAATTCTTGCGGCAAAGTATGCTCGAGAGAAGAATGTTCCGTTCCTGGGGATTTGCCTGGGGATGCAAATTGCTGTCATTGAGTTTGCACGATCTGTTCTTGGTTTGCATGATGCCAACAGCACGGAGTTTGATCCTGAAACTACAAATCCTTGTGTAATATTTATGCCCGAGGTATTTTATCATGCAGAAATTTTGACAAACTCACTATCAAACTTTGTGGAGTAATCAATGTTTAATCTGGTTAACCTTGTCTCTATTCTACCGAATAGGGTTCAAAAACACATATGGGAGGTACTATGCGCCTGGGATCAAGGAGGACATACTTCAATGTTAGTGCTTGCACATCTGCAAAGTTGTAAGGACTTCAGACCAACTTGAGCTTACATGCAGACATATACCACTTACCCTTCACACCTTGTGAAATGTGATGTCATGACTGCATTTAATGGATACTCATTAAGCATCTCAGTGCAGTTCAGCTAACCTGGTAATATGATTTGATATTTTGTATAGGTATGGCAACGTAAGTTTTGTAGATGAGCGACATCGGCATAGATACGAGGTAAATGGGTCCATTGTCTCACATAGTCCATGCATGCCTATCCGTGCCCTTATTGTAAAAAGATGATCTGCACTATATTTGATTAGTTACTGGAAATGATTCCTGTTGTACAGGTCAATCCAAATATAATATCACACCTTCAAAATGCTGGTCTATCATTTGTTGGCAGAGACAAAACTGGTCAGCGCATGGAGGCAAGTATTTGTAATGGGATAGGTTATACTGTATTCTATAAATATTAACTTCCTCAGTTAGAACCAAATGCATATTCAGTTCTTCAAGTTCATCAACTATTTGCTTTCTGGTAATTGGGAACATTTTATTAATGTAATGAATGCAGATTGTTGAGTTGCCTAGTCATCCATTCTTTGTGGGTGTTCAGTTCCATCCTGAATTTAAGTCAAGACCGGGGAAACCTTCTGCACTCTTCTTAGGTACTTCTAAAAACCTTTTGCTTTCTGTGGCATTTTTCCCCTTGGAATCAATTGCTGATTAATGCGAGAAGTACAAATTACCCTTTTTATTGATGTTGTTATGTTGACTGTTAATAAATTCTAGAGTCCATACTTGTAGATTAATAATGCATCAAGTCCATAGATTATTTCTCCCATTTGCCATTAAAAGGAGGTCATTCTACCTATTATATATGCTGGTATGTTAACTTCTAGAACTAGTTGTTCTTATAAATCCTAACTCTGCAATCTCCCTTCGAAATTTCTTTTCTTGCAATTTGTTGACCAGGGAAGCATCCTAGACATATTTCCTTCTGGGTTTTTAATTATTTTAGTAGAGTTGATTTCAAAGTGGTCTAGACAATTTTATCTCAACAACCTGGGATCAGATATTAGACCCTAACACAGCTCTATGATGCTAGTGACCTGTAGCTGCTATAATTGGATTATTATATTAATTTTTCTGACCTTGTCATCTATTTGATGGTGTTTGTGTATTTGATTCTGTGTGAGAAAATAAGGTGGTCTTAATACTATCTAGAGTAGGCTGCTAGAATAGGAGTTTATGTTAGAAGAGGGAATCGCCCTTTCAGAGCAAACATACGCGTTTGGGTGGGCTGAGGCATTATATACTGGAATACTAGAGATATTTGAAGCAGCTGCACATCTACTAGAATGAAAAGAGTTATAATTCCTCATTTAATTTATGGTAGCTCACCAGAGGTGGGGCTGAATTCTTTGTTTGGGGTTCATATGCCTTAATCCGATCATCAGAAATGATCTTCCCCTTAATGAATTATTGCAACCACAGGAGAGTTTTGCATTGGTTAATACTCGTACACAATTATCCATACGCATGCTATCAGTAAAGGATTAAAAGATTAAATGAGGAATGCTGTTTCCTGACGTTTTGGGTGCATTTTGTTTATAGTTTTCGTCAAGTTGCTTCACATAGTTTGGGATATATCACTAGTTATATGTACTAAAGTGCTTGTTTTTTCATCAATCAAATAGTTTAGAACTTATTTTATTTATATTTTTTTGTTTGTGTATGTTTGTATTTGTGTCCCTATGTATATAGAAAAATTCTAGACATAAGCTATACACTCCTACACACCACTTAAAAACATGTGATTTTACTCTTTTATTCTCATATTTCATGAAATACTCATGAAATATGAGGATAAAAGAGTAAAATCACATATTTTTAAGTGGTGTGTAGGAGTGTGGAGTTTTTGTGTAGCATGACTATATATGTTGCATTTGAAATATTGGATGAGGTTTCTAAAGCAACAGATGGATAGACGTAATTACTCCATATTGGTTTGTCATATTCAATAGGTGGTGCTGTGGGGGTTAGATGGGGACTTTTTAGGAAACACCTATATCTGCAATATATTCTTAGTTATGCGATTACTCTGGTGCTATGTCTTGTTATTTATTATAGCCAGGACTGACCTTATTAGTAGTAAATGATTTAGAGAGAGAGAGAGAGAGATTGCGGTTATTCCCCAAATTGTGGTTAGAATTCCAATGGCTTCATGAATTTGGATCCGTATTGATGGGCTGATATAATTTCTTGGTTATGTTTACAGGACTAATAGCAGCAGCCTGCGGGCGCTTGGAGACTGTCCTACACGACAATGGCCATGTAAAAAGGTCAGTGTCTAATGGGATGAGTAATGGACACACAATAGTGAGAATGTGCAAAAACGGAGGCACAATGAAGTCAGCCAATGGGTCCGTAAACGGTGTGTATAGAAATGGTAATGGCATGCACTTGGAAGGAAATTGATGATTCCCTTGTTGCAGTTTCTTCTGCTAACATGGTATCGTTTTCACTCAAAGAGCTTTTTGGTAGCCGTCGGTTTTGTCTGTACAGCTGTTGAGCATGGGTAGATGTTATAGCTTGGAACTTGGAAGATTTATCTTCAGGATGGTGATGGTGGTCTTTGAATGACAGCTTTGTATTTCCAAGTACACTCTGAAGCTGAAAGTTATTTTTTGAGAGACCTGTGTTTCCATTTTTTTTTAGGACTTTTCGTGTTGATGGCTTTGAAATTTAAGCGCAAATTGTTTTCTATCTTCTCACAAAACTAATATACTTTCACTATGATTGAAAGCCACGGGGGTGTGTACATGTAAGAGAGCAAGCTGGTCCTTTTTGTAGTCAGGCAGCACCTTCTGCAAATTCAACCCCTTCAACACATTTTGAGTTGTATTCAGCTGATACATTGAGAATAGACAATGGCGGGTATATAGACTATGTTTTCATATTATCTTAATGTTAAAGAAAACATTTTCTTACATGTTTCAGTTGTAAGAAAACTTGACAGCATGTTGAAGAGTTTATTGGATAGAGACCCCTTGAGATATTGACCAATCTTTCGAGCCAGGAGTGAAAGAGAGAGACACTTGAAGAGGGCTACATAGCATTTATTATGCATTTAATGTTGTCTAAAAAGGAAAATGATAAGCCTATAATTAGTCTATAATTAGTTTACTACTCTACTTAAAATGAAGGATAGTTAAATAAAATTGAAGTTATCTTTTAATGAAATGTCACAATTACATTGGTTGATTTAAAATGAATTGTAAAGTAGTTGTAAGTGTATAATTATCCGTCTAAAAAATTGACAGGCAGTTATTAGGGAATCCAAATCCAAGTTTATGAAGGAAGAGAATACCATAGAAAAGATAATTAAGGGGAAATTGAGTGAATGAGATTGTGTTTTTAATTTATTAATGAGGGGAATGTTTTTCTTACCAATTTGGATGGTGATGTATGCAAGGGATCAGGATTGAATAAGAGGGCCCTTTTTGACCCCTTCTTTCTCATTAAAAAAATTAACAAGAATAATTTATTTACATATCTGATTTTCAAAGCAAGAGCAAATTATTCAGAGCACTCCTAATGGATGCTCTATAATATATTTTTTTTTAAAATATAAAGAAATGCTCTTAAAAGTGTCTTCCATTGGATCTTCTATTTTAAAGTCATTTTACATTTTGCTACAATGAACCCGCTACACGTAGAGGAACCTGTTCATCACTCTAAATGTTTTTAATTCATTTCTCTTTCCTTTCCTCATGCTGATTTTCCCCATATCTCTTTATTCTCATTTCAGACCATCTCTCTCTCTCGTTCTCATGCTTTCTTCTTTGCTTGGCGCCAAAGACAGAACTAAAGCCCTCCTTGATGGAGAAGCAAGACTATTAAGGACGTGTTTCACATTACCAATCGCACGGATGACACTTGCAGCAATGAAGAGACGAAGCTGGTCGTCCTGTGTAAACTCCGATGCTTAAGTCAGTAACAATATGAGAATAAGTACATAAAAATAAAGATGAAGATAATGTTATCTTTATCGAGTTATTTATAGAAGGACGTGGCGTGATGGTGATTAACTCTAATCACCAATCTTGTGTGCTTATCCTTCATGATCCCTTATTTAACTGGAGAAGATGTCTCCGATTTTGTAGGAGTTATCTCACTCAGGATATTTATATCCAGTCCTGGACCTCATCCCTAGTTCTTCGAGGTTATCTCATCTGTAGTTATGGTTACGAGTCCTCTATCTATAGGGCTCTTAGCCTTAAGCCATCAACAAGTCTTCCTAGTCTTATGGATGGACTTGGCCTTTTAGATGGGCTCGAAGCCCAGGGGTCTAAACTTCCCCTCAAGTTATCTCGCTAATTTCCTTTGTGCTGGCACATGGGAAATTAAACAACCATGCTTTCCTTTCTTTCTTTTATAGGTTACTTACCTCGCTAGTCTGTTTGTATTAATTCACTTTTTTCCCTCCTTTAACAATAACCCGTGCTAAGTGGCGTGCACTAGCTTCCACCCTTTCTTTTTTAGGAAAGACGTGACTTACGTCAGCTATAACTGTTCCTACTCATTTAATGGGTTTTCAAAAAGAATTGTAATTGCTAGCGCAACCAAACCTTTCAGATCCCCAAGGACCCTCATGATTACCTTTTTTGGGTGTGCTTTAAACGTTGTTTCACCTCCCGTCACCACTTTCTTTACCCTTCTTTGCTCTTTCATCTTCCTTCATATTCCCCTTTGCTCTTTTCTTCGGGTTCCCTCGTACTCCTCTCTGTTTTCCTTACATCTCCTTTCTTCAAGACATTCGTAATGGCTAGTCGCAGTCCTACCAAGAAGGTGACCAAACAGAAGCCTGAATCTTCTCATGCATGTCAACCCACTTCCTTTGATGGGTATTCGTGGCGCTCGGTTCTAGATGTGGAAGACCTCATCGAATTGAGGGAATCCTTCCGCATTCCTGAGTAGATGGACATGAATGTCCCTGAAAGGGGGTGTGTCGACGAAGAGGGCTATGGCTGGGCCGTAGCCCTAACGGTTTGCGCCCTTACGAGCGGGTTTCGTCTTCCTTTCACACGCCCAGTGCGCGATGTTCTAAATTTTTTAAAGCTTGCTCCTACCCATCTCCAAAGTAAAGCATGCAGCGTGTTGATGTGCACTTGCGTTGTCTTCCGCCGTGTTTTGGAGCCTCTTGGGGAGAGGTACCCCGATCTTACGGCAAAGGAGTTCCTGTCTTTCTACAGGGTGGTGTCCCTGCTAGGGAACGTTTGTAGCTTCTGTGTGCGCAGACAATGCCTAGCGGCCTTTCAAGGGCATTACTCCAACGCCAAAGAGTGGACCAGTAAGTTTTTCTTGATTTCTGGTGATGACTGAGAGTATCCTACCGATGAAATGCTCATTAGGGATTACCATGTTGCTGCCAACTGGGGGCGCATCCTTGATGATAAACTTTTGTTCTTGAAGTTGACTGGCAGTCAACAAAATCGTGTGAACCTTGTTCGCGAATGGGTGAAGGACCACGACCGCGACAGTCTGTGGTCGGAAGACCTTCTTTCTGACTCTAGTATTGACAGATTCTTGACGATGCCCAGTCGTGCCCACGTCATGGAGAAAAAGCTCAAACCGGTTCCCCTTCCGACGAAACAGAGCGCTCAACAGACAGGGGGCCAAAAATGAAGCGTCCTCGCACTGAAGGAGCGACGCCTAGCAGTGTCGCTAGCTCCCCCGAGAAAATGATGCAGGGGTGGGTGTGGATGTTGTTGTTCCTGATCAAGCCACGCTGTTGGCGTCCCCAGCCAAAGCCTCCCCGTTAGTGAGCCCAGGTCTTGATGACTTGGGTGCTTTGACGAAACAGGCTCTCGAGGACCTCTCGTTAGCCTAGGATCTTGGGCTCCCTTCGGGAAATGATTTTGTGGGCGCCCCTTTTGAATTCCCTAAGTTCCTGTAGCAGATTCTGCGTCTGGTGGTGGGAGTGATTTGAATGACATATACGCTGCCTTCGCCTTGGGTGTGTCTGGGGAAAGGGCGCTCGATATTCTTGCCCCTACGGTTTGTGACACTGTGACCGAAGCTGAAGGTGGCAGCGCGGCCTTTTGTGCGGGGTTAGATTCCTCTCATCATTCCCTGCCCTGTACCAACTCAGGCGGCGAGACTCCGCCCATGGATCAAGATAGGGTGTCCATCCCTTTGTCGACGCCGTCGTCATTTGGCGGGGATGGGGACACCACTCCTCACGACGGTAGGCAGGTCCCTGACGATCGAGTGGGCTTGGCTCCCAGAGTTGTCTTGGGCTTGGTTCCTAGTATAAACTCAGAAATAGAACAGCTTGATGTGAAGACTACTTTCACATGGAGGAGGAAGTATATATGGAGCAACCAGAGGGATTCACAACAAAGGGCCAAGATCATCTTATATGTCGACTGGAAAAGAGTTTATACGAATTGAAGCAGGCACCTCAACAGTGATACAGGAAGTTTGAATCCTTTATGGGTAAGAACGGGTATGATAAAACTATTTCTGATCAATGTGTATTTGTTAAAAAGTTCTCTGAATATGACTTTATTATTCTCTTGCTATATGTGGATGACATGTTGATAGTTGGTCAAGATTCTGGAAAAATGAATAAATTGAAAAGAGAATTGAGTAAGTCTTTTGCTATGAAAGACTTAGGACCCACAAGACAGATCCTTGGTATGAAGATGTCTCATGATAGAAATAATGGCAAGTTGTGGCTATCTCAAGGGAGTTATATCGAGAAGGTACTACTAGATGGGTTCAACATGGGTAAGAAAAAATTAGTTAGTTCTCCACTTGCAGGTCATTTGAAGCTATGTTCAAAGCAAAGTCTTACAAGTGTAAAGAAGAATGCAAAATATATGCCATGGTGTGCACAAGACCCAATATTGCTCATGTTGTTGGAGTTGCCTTGGCAAAGAACAATGAGTAGTTGTGAAATGGATTCTCAGGTATCTTAGAGGTACTTCCAAGGTGTGTTTGTGCTTTGGAAATGGTAAGCTTATGCTTGATGGGTTTATAGATGTAGATATGGTTGGTGATATTGATTCCAGAAAGTCCACTTTAGGGTACTTGATTACTTATTCAGGGGGAGCTATGCCATGGTAATTCAAACTACAGAGATATGTTACTTTGTCTACCACAAAGGCTGAGTATATTGCCATAACTGTAACTAAAGCTAGCAAAGAGTTTCTATGGATGAAGAAGTTCTTAGAAGAACTTGGCTAGAAACAAGAGAAGTATATTCTCTATTGTGACAATCAGAGTGCTATCCATCTCAGCAAGAACTCATCATTCCATTCAAAATCCAAGCATATTGATGTGAGGTATCACTAGATTTGTAATGCATTGGAGATAAAGTTGTTATAGATTGAGAAAATTCATACTTATGAAAATGGGTAAGATATGATGACAAAATCATTGCCTATGCAAAAACTTGATGTATGTAGAGTAAAAGAAGGCTTGGTGGAGCCCCTCACATAGTTGGGAGGGGGAGATTTGATGTGGTGGGCCCCTCAATGTGAGGGAAACTGCCTAAATAACTCTGATGGCATCTTTGTAATTCTTTTATTTTGTCTTATATATATGGTGATAGGCGGTGTGTGTGCAAGAAAGCTTTAGGCAGAAGAGAAAAGAGACAACCAAGAGTGAAGAGAAAAGAAGAGAGGAAGTCGTGCATTGTGTACGTGTACGAGGACTTCTCCTCACACTTCCATTAGAGATTTGAGAGATCATCTTTGGTTCGATTTTGAAGAAATTTTAGTATGTTGTTCTTGATGGCTACGACTTCATTTAAACTGGTGCTGATCATTGAGATTCCTCTCTGTCTATTTTCTGCAAATACTCACTTGGTGAGTTCTTTCTCGTCACTCTTGTAGTTTCCCATATGTATGGTGTATAGATATTCCATACAAATGGAATATAATGTATTGGTAGCCTCTAGATATTATTTTAGAGAAGACAATCTGTAACTCCATTATTGTTGATAGTGAAAGTTTTAATTGGACTAGGTCCCATGGTTTTTCCCTTAGCATTGGAGAGAATTCCACGTAAAAACGTAAAAAAAAAACATTGGTGTCTTGCTTGCGAGTTTATTTTTACTAAACTCGCCAATTTAATTTGCACAAAAAAGAATATAAAAGATTCCGCTGTATTTTTGGTGTTCAACCTAACATCCACAGACTACAATGTGTTTTATATTTAGAACTCTAAATTATTAAAATTGATAAATTATTTTCTTCGGTATCAAAAGTTGAAATATAACAATAATATCGGTTTAGTGTTATTGAGATGGATTAAAATAGGTAATGTGACACAATTTTGATGGCTGGATTAAGGGTGCAAAAGTAGATAATGTGTCATAATGTTTGGTAGTTAAGAATGTGAAGTGCAAATCTTAATAAATTTAGATGTAAATTGTAAAACACATAATAATTAGAGGCTAATAGGTCATATAAGATATCTTTAATAAACATATCTCAATTGATGTCATCTACTACTTATTTGCACAGTAAATTCAAAGGCAATGTCTCCAACTTCAAAATTCAACTAGTTAGTGATAACAAAATGTGCAAGGTAGGACAAAGAGACATACATGACATGTTAATATCGTGTTTCGCATACCTTTGGGCCGGGTTCCAACAACTTGGATTTTTAGATTTTGACATGCACACTTAAGCAAACACGAAAAATGGAGGGCCTTGGTGGTGGCCGGGGAGTTTTCCAATGCCAGAGTCAGTATATTTCCTTAGTAGTTTGTGCATAAGGTTAGAGGGATCAAAGAAAGTTTTTCACACCTGGGGATCAACTTTTATACTAGATTTTGGGTGGGGACAACCCATCCCTGACTTTAAGGAACCTACGTCGTTTCCACTGTTCATTTTTCAGGATCCTTTAATGTGGTGTGGCTTCTGGGATGACGTCATTAATGCGGCATGAAATCCGAATAGTGGTGCCATTAATGCGGCATGGCTTCCTAACTCATTTTATGTTGCTGGTATTCTCTATTAAGTCTCTCCATGCCTGCTGTCAGGAGATCTAGGATTCTCCATATTTTTTGGCTACCTGCATATGCAGGTTCCAGAGGGCAGGGTGTCATCGAGATGGTGTCAAGGTGGTGAGTCTCATCTGCCACTACCATCTGCTTTCTCTATACGTAAATTGCTTTGGGGGTGGGTTTTGCTCGTGGGCCGAGCACTCTGCAGAAGCCCACTGACTCCTTTTGAGGAGGGTTGTTGACCTCAATGGCTTGGCCGGGCTCCCTGACTTACTTCCCCAGTGATCCCTCGTCGGGTTGCTTTAAGGGCCGATAAGGAAAAAAAAAACATCCTTACATGGCATATGGGTGTGAAGGTAATGTAGGTTTCAACTAATTTCGGAGTTGGTAAATTACACATAATGTCCCATCACTTATTGATATAAATGAGATATTGAAACTTTAATTTACATCCATCAAATGCTTGTCGTGTTTCGACTCATGGACCTGGTTAACTGAAAAATATTGTCTGTTATAAAATGGACAGGCGTCTAACCTCATTAGTAATGAAGGAATCATGCCAAGGAAAATGCATAAAACAAAATGTGCAAAGAGATAAAGTCAAAAGTGATGGACTGATATGTAGAAAAGTGAAAGTCACATAAAATAAGTAGAATACAAATTAAGGGGAGGGATAATACATAATGCAAAAAACATGACTCTGAATAGAAGAAATAAGACATTAAATTTATAAAAGGAGAGAACTCTCCATATAAGTAGATAAGTCTCCATGCTATTTCTCTATCTTTTGTCTAAATGTTAATATCATTAAGATTTTCTGCCAAAAAAAAAAAATTTTTGAAAAAAGAGAGGAATTCATGCATGGAGGTGCATTACGCCATGCATGCACGGACATCAAAGTTGGCTGGTGTGCAACCCACCAACCCAGCATCATAAGTGGGCAAGTATTTAGCTCGCCATTGGGGTGCAAGGGACACTGCAAGCATGGATCTAACCATTGGCACAACAAGACTCGGCCGACGGTGATGAGCTGGCCGGCCTCACCTCATGAGCACCTCACCTTACCTCACAAGCTTAAGCTTGTTGAGACGCGGGTGTGGCTCCTTTACACGACTGCAAAAGTTGACAACTTGCTCATGTGCATTCTTACAACAAGCACAAAACTTATTGCCAGACGAGATCACAACTCGCCATTGTTTCCAATGAGAGCTTGCCCATTGTGCCAAAAGTGGCAGGCATAGAGTCTGCCACCATGGAAATTCAGGTGAGCAAGCATGTAACCCACCGACCATGCCCTAAGCGGTGGGCATAGCCCCCACCACGTTTGAGGACACAAACAAGGATGACAAGGATTTTTTCCACCTGTCCCTTGCTGCCAAGCATGTAGAAGATGGTGGGAAAGATCCCACCATGCCTTCTTTGCTTGGTCATTGCTGGTGCGGCTAGTGGTCGTCGAATCCCACTGGCTAGCAACGAAGACACAGGCTTTTGCTTGCCACCATGACCTTGCTTGCAACACCAACACATCTCAACTCATGACATAGGAGCTTCCCACATTGACGAACTTTGGCACTAGCCATGGTGGTCTTGTAAGGCCAAACTTGCCAATCTCAACGAACCCAAGGAGAACCTTTGGAGCTTGATCACTACATGGCAAGCTCCATGCTCCTAAAAAAGGAGCTTACCACCCCGGTGAGCTCCATTTTGGACATCTAGCCTAACAACAACATATGACTTTGTACAACCGTGGAAGGAGGGCACCCCTTGGTTGAGCTACTCCCGATAAGGAGCTCACCACCATGGCAGTCTCAACTCACGACGAGGCATGTCTTACTGGTAGACGCCTTAGTTTGATGCAAGCCCACCACCATCAATGTTGATGAACTCAGTCAGACATCCACACTATCTCACATGGAAACATGCATGTATGGGCATCTTACACCCCACCACGAGGGATTGAGGACCTACACAACGGTTGTGGGTCTGTGTTTCTAGAGTCTTAAACTTGCCAACTTGCATGGTGGGTGGCTTTACATCGCCACATGCAAGGAGGGCAATGTGCTAAGATCAATGAACAAATCACCATGTGTGGGCGAGTAAAAAACATATGCACAAACCTTTGCGAATGGCGAGTCGTGTGTATGGGCTATTTGCCACTTAAATATCCTTACAATAGTTGCATGAAGGACTTAAATTTCCACTAACCATGTTCTGATGTGCTTAATTATAATCTTAGGATGCTGTTAAAAAAAATCATTCATCACTACATGCTATAAGAGCCCCTCGGCGTGTTCCATTCCCATGTCTCAATAAATTGGACTCCACATGGTCTTTTTCATGATGCTCCCTCCATCATGCTTCGAAAATGGCCTATGTCACGCCTAAAAAAATGGAGAAAAAAAAGAGAGAAAGAAAACTACGATTAGTCTCAACCAGACAAAAAGCTTGAAGATTAAACACATGGCATGTTTTGCTCCTATTATAATTAGGGTTTAAATTATTTATGAATATTTTTTTTGGCAGATTTCTTCATAGGGCTCATCAAATCATCCGCAAAGAATCAACTATGGGATCGCCCACGAGTTAGGAATCTCCACTCTCCACTTTCCCCACAATCGACCACCCTCGACCTTTCGCTCGAGTGAGCTGGATCTTCATTACCACGAAGGCAAAGTTTCCCTTAAGCCTCACTTAGGCATCCCAGACCTTACGTAATTATCACGACAAGATCCCGTTCAAGCTATACTCAATGCCTTGGCTTCATTCCTCGCCAGGCAAGGGTTGCCCTCAAGCCATGCTCTAGAATCCTCGTATTTCTCTATTAGTAGGACCGACCTCTACCTTTAGCAATAAAGCACCAAATAGTAAGGTCATCCCCTAGTCACCCTCGAGCACTCTTGAATCATCACAAAGGTGTCAAAATGAATAGATATGGACCCGAGGATCAATGAGCAGCTCATTTTGGCCACTAGTCTTCACCAATAAAATCAAACTCTCATTGACCACAAGCTTGAAGATTGGGCCACATGGCCTAGGTTTCATTTTCTACACTAGTGATTCAAATTATTTGCTCTAATAGATTTGGTTTTTGGTGGCTTTCTCTTGAAAACTCCTCAGGTTCTTGCATAAAAAAGGAACATCAACAAGGTAGCCCTTGAGTCTAGCTCTTCCCCCTCTCCAAACCTCCCTGCACTTTACCCAAAAGGATCATATGATAAGGTAGCCTTAAAGTCTTTACTCGAGCCCCCTGCCCCATACAAACAAAGAGTATGTGGGGGTAGCCTTAGAGTCTTCACTCGCGGTCCCATCCCAATCTACTTACTAAAGAGCATGCAGGGTAGCCTTAGAGCTTTCACTTAGGTCCCCTGTCCCTCACAAACAAAGAGCGTGTGGGGTAGCCTTAAAAAGATGTAAACCCCCACAATGAAAAATGTATGGAGAAAATAACTACATTGAAAGACACTAATATGGTGTAAACCCCATGTAGAGAAGTTAATGAGGAGGATGACTATATTGAAAGGTATTGAGAATGTATAGATCTTATATGAAGACAAGTTTATAAGAATGATAACTATCCTTAAAATGTGTAGCTCCCTCCGCTGTTGAGAAGTGCTTCTTCATTTGGTACAAGATTTACAAATTTATATTCATTGTTATAATGAATCTTTATTTCAATATTTATTTCCAGCTTTTATAAATGTTTTAATATTTCAGGCTCACGTGTTACACCCAACTTAATCAGTCCTACTTATTGAGCAGTGGACTTACCTTTCCACCTATAATATTTCTTATCTTACATATACTATAGATGAGTATGACAATAAGGAAGCTTAGATGACTCATGAAAATGTTGGAAGGAAAGCTATGGAATAAGTGTATTGAGTTAGCAATAGGATAGCCTAAATGTTGTTCCTTGAAAGTTTATGAAAAAACAATTTGAGATGGTTTGTAGATTTTGTTTGAAATGAAAAAGTTAAGCCCGGTTTATAATTTACAGAGGCTTTTAGTTTATTTCCATGTATTCATTATTTAACTTACTCTTGTGATGTCAGTAAGTTCACTTCCAATCTTAGAAATATTAGGGTGTGGCATGCTTCCTTGTAAAGACAGTTTTTCTCCAAATGAGTTTCGAGGAAATTTTTGTCTATAAATATGTCATGTGTCCATTGAGCGTGCGAAAAACATATACTTTTGAATAATTACCATTATGTTATGTCTCCATTATCCATGATTTGATCAATTTTTGAATTTGAGATTGGACTTTGTTATTGAATATGAACTCATATCTGCAAATCAGAAAATTAATTGGAATCTTTTTTGTTTACATATTTTTTTGTTGACTGAAGTGTGGATAGAACAAATCAACGAAAAATAGATAAAAAAAAAAAAAGAGAAATTAATTGAAAAAAATATACAAAGATGTGCTGGCAATTAAAGTTCTAGCGAACACCAACCTCGACCACTCTTGTAATTTTGTTCTTCAACCACGAAAAGCCAGAGATACAAAAAAGGAGAGAAAGGGATTCAAAAGGTGAGGGCATCATAGATTACTTGTAAGAGGACTTTGATAGCATACTAATTAAGCATCAGCATTAAAGAAGAAGTCTTCTCTCTTTTTTCTCTCAAGGAAAAGATGAGGTGAAGTGGGGCCCACGAAGATTCTAACAGAACTTGGAGGTGGTTGCGAGGTGGAGGGGAGTACCGAAACAACTTTGTCTATCGCTAGAAGTGGAGGAATCTGGTTGAAATGGCAGAAAACTTGAGGTGGAGAAGGATGAATGACATAAAGGAAAGTGGGAGAGACTGAGGTTAATGGAAGAAGAAGCCCTGCATATAGATTTAGGGGATGACAGAGCATAGGACCTGAACTATAAGGGAGAACTAAGTTTGGTTGGGAAGGTATGGGTGGGGAGGAACATCAACCAAGCAGTGATTGAATCGACAATGGTAAAAGTGTGGAGGATTAGTAAGAGAGCCAAGTTTCAAGAGGTGGGAGTAAATACCTTTGTAATGGTGTTGCAAATCAAGCTGATAAGCAGCGCATTTTGGATGGAAGGCCCTAGTTCTTTGACAACCAATTGTTTATGATTTTGCAGTTTGATGGATTCACACCACCATCGCAAATGAATTTTAGAAGGGAATGCTTTTGGGTTCAGATGCATGAGTTACCACTGGTGTGTATGAATAAGGAACGAGGGGAGCTTTTAGGAGCCACCATTGGCAAAGTTATGGAGGTTGATACACTGAAGGATGGGTGTGGATGGGGGACTTATCTAAGGGTCCTAACAGAAATAGATTTATTAAAACCTCTGGCTAGAGGGAGGACTATAATAGTAAAAGGGAAGGGTCATTGGATCTCTATCAAGTATGAGAAGTTACCCCACTTTTGTTTTAGTTGCGGGTGCATTATACATGGTGATTCAGGATGCAAGGGGAAACAGGAGGGAGAGGCTCAATTTGGAGCCTGGTTGAGAGCAGGGGTAAGAGTAAAGAAGAAAGAGGGCTTGAGAAGCTCTTTTTGGGACTATAAAAAATAGGTAGAGGTGAAAGGAAGACTAGGAAGGGGGGGGGGACTTTAGTCAATGACTTAGTGGAGAAGGCAATGGAGGAACAAAGAAAAGAAGACAGGGGGAGAAGATGTTATTCAGGAGTCTGAGATGAGAAGAATGGAGGTAATGAGTGAGAGCAGGGAAGAGTCAATAAATGAAGGGGAGGTAGATGGGCAGGCTAATAAAATAGACAAGAAGGGGAGGCATAATGATAAAAAAGATAAGGTGGTAGAGGAAGGAAGAGAGGTACATAAGGAAGGGGGTGACATCCACTGCAAGAGTGTTACAAATAGAAAAGGGAAGGCAAAAGGGGCATGGAAGAGAAGGGCTAGAGAGCAAGGTAAGCCGGTTGACTTGCTAACTGTTACATCTCTTTCAAAAAGAATGTTGAGATCTGTTGTTGAAGGGGAGGAGGAGGAGAGGGACAGTAAAAAAGCAAGAGGATACTGTTATGAGGTGGTGGGTGAAAAAACAAATAAGATGGTGGAGGCTGTCAAACAGCCCCACCAATCACCATGAAAACACTAAGCTGGAATTGCCAAGGGCTTGGGAACCCTCAGACTATTCAAGACCTTTGCCAATTGGTAAAGAAAAGAAGCCTAATGTAGTTTTTCAGATGGAGACTAAGATGAGGAGTCTTCGGAAAAAAAAAAGAAAAAAAGAAAAAAGAAAAATGGTTGCTGACGGGCTTTTATAGGCAGCTTGAGACTAGTCTGAGGGAAGAATCTTGGGAACTATTGGGCTTAAACGTTTAGAGAAGTATGGTTGGTGTGTGGTGGGTGATTTTAATGAAATCTTGGCACATGATGAGAAGTGGGGTGGAAGGCAGAGACAAGAAAAACAAATGGCACGATTCAAAGAAGTGTTGGAGGAAGGGAGACTGTTTGATTTGGGATGGAAAGGAGACAAGTTTACATGGAGTAATAAGCATGAGGATGAGTCTTTTACCAAAGAAAGGTTGGATAGAGTAGTGGCCAACTCAAAACGGAAGGAAATTTTTAAAGAAGGGTGGGTGAAAGGGAGGAGGAAGAACATAATAAAGCTGTGAATTGATGAATATGATAGAAGGCTCACGAGTCCAGAAGAGTTGGAAGGGGCATTCAATATCTATTTTGAAAAGTTGTTCACCTCCTTTGTGCCTAGCAATGCTGATATTGATGAATGTCTAAAGAATATGGAGCCTTGTGTGTCAAGCGTGATGGATGAGAACTTGTCCAGGCCTTTCACCAGATTAGAGGTAGAGGAAGCAATAAACTAGATGGCTCCTTTGAAATCACTTGGACCAGATGGTTTCGGTGCCCCTTTTTATCAAATACATTGGCATATAATTGCAGAGGAAGTGAGCAAGGCTGTACTATCTTGGTTAAATGGTAATTCTCTAAACCCTTATGTTAATTATACCTATATTGCACTTATTCCTAAAGTAAAGGAATCAAGGTTGGCAAGTGAATATAGGCCCATAAGCTTATGCAATATGGCATACAAGATAATGTCAAAAGTTATAGCCAATAGACTAAAAAATGTGCTAAATGTTATTATATCTCTCAATCAAAGTGCTTTTATACCAGGGAGATTAATAACTGACAACATTATGGTGGCTTGCTTATGAGCTGTTACATACAATGAAGGCAAGGAAGAAAGGTAAAGTGGGAAATATGGCTATTAAGCTTGACATATCAAAATCTTAAAACAAAATTGAATGGCCTTACCTAGAGATAATTATGGAGAAGCTGGAATTTTGAAAGAAGTGGACTGAGTTGATAATGAACTATGTCAAAACAATGAGCTATTATGTGCTAATAAATGGTAAACCAGGAACAAGGATATATACTCAGAGAGGTTTGAGATAAGGAGACCCTTTGTGTCCCTACTTATTCATTCTCTGTGCTAAAGGACTGAGCTCCTTGGTTAACCATTTAGATTCATAGGGTCATACAAGGGGAGTGACTGTTGCAAGGGGTGGATCTCGAGTCAATCACTTATTGTTTGCTGATGATTGTATATTGCTTGGAAGAGCTGGGGAGGAGGAATGGGTAAGAATACAAGGCCTGCTACTGAAATATGAAGGAGCTTCAGGTCAGCTTTTAAACAAGGATAAAAATGCAGTTGTTTTTAGCTCTAACTCAAGGGATGATGAAAAAGGGAGGATAATGGAGATAGGGGGGGAGCAGTCATGAGAGGTAGCTATGAGAAGTACATGGGGTTACCTTCTATAGTTGGGAAATCGAAGTATAATACCTTCAGATGCATTAAAAAAAGTGTCTCGAAAAAAGTCAATAATTGGAAAAACACCTTACTGTCAGCTATAGGGAAAGAAGTTCTAATCAAGGCAGTACTCCAATCAATACCAACTTATACTATGAGTGTGGTCAAACTTCCAAAAAGCCTATGTAAAGAGCTCAATATAATGCTTGCAAAGTTTTGGTGGGGCAACCAACAAAAAGGCAACAATGTGTAGTGGTGTTGTTGGGAGAAGATGGGGAAGCAAAAAGGTAGAGGTGGACTTGGGTTCAGGGACCTAGAAAGTTTTAACACGGCCTTGCAGGCCAAGCAGGGGTGGAGATTCATTCAGAATTCGAGTAGTATGGTAGCTAGGATCTACAGAGAAAAGTATTTCAGATCAATTTCTTTGTTGGAAGCGAAATTGGGCCATAGACCATCTCTTATATGGAGGAGTGTGTGGAATGCAATGAACCTATTGAGAGAAGGACTAGGATAGAGGGTGGGTAACGGGAAAAGCATTAAGATATGGGGACAGAAATGGCTATCTACTTCTTCAACTTTTAGCATACAATCCCCAATATTGATTTGGATAAAGATGCAAAAGTCAATGAACTGATGTAGTGCAAAGGAAAATGGAATGAGCAGTTGATTAGAAGAATTTTTAACAAGGAAGAAGCAGACCAGATTTGTAGTATACCAATAAGTAGAATGGATATTGAAGATAAACTTGTGTGGGGCCCTTCTGAAAAAGGCCTATTCTCAGTTAAAAGTGCATACCATGTGGAGTTTGACAAAAAAAAGGCAACTCAAGGTGAATTGTCAGGGGGAAGAGAAGTTGATAGAAGGTGGAGAAGTATATGGGAGTTGAAGGTCCCAGGGAAAGTTAAACTACTTATATGGAGAGCAGGTACTGAGCTATTAGCCTTAAGGAGGAACCTATCCCTAAAGAAAATTACAGAAAACCCTCAATGTCCCATATGTAAAAAGGAAGAGGAAATAGCCATGCATGTGTTATGGCAGTGTCTTGCAGCAAGTGATGTTTGGTCAGAATTCCAAAATGTGGTGCAAAAGTGGAACAAGGATGAAGCTGACTTGCTAGCTTTATGGGAGAGACTAGTGGAGAAGTTGAGTAACTCAGAAATGGAAGAGAGAGCCATTGTAATGAGGAGCCTATGGTTGAGAAGAAACGAATTCGTATTTGAAGGGAAATTCAAAAGTCCAAGCCAAGTGGTCAGGATAGCAAGGGAAGGTCTTAAAGAATTCCAAATGGCTCAACAGACATTAAGGGAAAGACAAGGTAGAGTTGAAGAAAGGAGGAATCAGAAATGAAAGAAGCCAAGGGAGAACTTTGTTAAGGCCAATTGGGATGCAGCTGTCGATCAAAAAGGAAGGAAGGTGGGGATAGGGGTAATTATCAGAGATGAGGAGGGGGAAGTCTTGGTTGCTATGGGTGGACAAAGAAGCAATGTAGATCACCCTGCTGTTGCAGAAAGTTATGTACCGTGGAAAGCCATGGAAGTATGCAGGGACTTGAATCTAAACAAGGTAATTTTTGAAGGAGATGCCCAAGTTATTGTCAATGCAGTAAAGGATGTGCAAGAAGATCTATCTTTTTATGGGAGTGTTATAGAAGATGTTAAGAAGATGTTGAATACAAGAAATGGGTGGAATGTCGAGTTTGTGTACAGAAATTCAAATGAGGCAGCACGTGTTGGCAAAGGAAGCTTTATTTTTAAACACGTAGTTAGTTTGGATAGAAGAGATACCAACTTGTATCAGAAGCATTATAGAGAAGGAAAGATCATGTACTGAGTGATACAGTTTTACTAATGAATACAAAGGTTTATTTCAAAAAATAATTAAGCATCAGCATTGGTTTATGCAATAATTTATATAATTTGCATTTGGCTATTTCACTCCAAACTAATTCCCACATTGGATTATTAATTCAAATACTATATATAATAATAAATTATTTTTTATTTTTTTTATATAATTTATTTTTGTCATATATTGCATTTCTATCTTTAGCCAACTGCTTCTATTGTTATTTTTTTTCCTAAAATGAAAAATGATTTGTTCCAAATGCTCATCAGTGTACTATGGTAATACATAGGCGTAATACATGTGCTTGTTAGTCCATGTGCTTGAATAAAGAAGGTCAGATTTATCACATAGGTTTAATACATGTGCTTGTGAGTCCAGGTGCTTGTTGGTAATAAATCCAGGTGCTAGAATGATGTTTTTTTTTAGTAAAATATTCATTTGGTTTATGAACAGTGCAAGGTCAGATATGACCCGTAGGAGGAGATCATTATAGCTCAAAGTTATAAAATTATGCGTTCGACTAATCCAATACAGACGTTTTTTAGACAAATGATTTAAATATTTACAAACATTGATATTTGGCTAATCCAATACCAGCGTTCTAAGAGCACTGGCCGTATAGGCAAAAGCTCTAAGAAGCCAAGATGCTCAAAATCAGTTCGCATTGAACTACCATTTTCAGTTTTAGCAAGTGGTTCGATATATATATATATATATATATATATGTTGATAGAATTGTGAGCCCGCCAGACTTTTTTTTTTGGGAACTATTTTATTTTCAAAGAAGTTTCGTGTAAGTCATTCTTATTCTTTACTTTTTCTGCAGAATTCACCATTCTTATTTTGTCCCAAGAAAATATGTTTGGAGAATGCTTTTTTTTCCCTTGAAAAGATTACAATTGTTCTTACTTCCTAGGATGCTTCAATATGGTTTTACAACTAATTTTATAAATGAATACTAGCCACAATATTAAAGACTTAAAGTGTATAAAATTATTTGTTAAAGCAGCGATTTCAATTTTTTCTTTTTTGGAAGAGTTCACAAGGAAACCCAAAAACGATAATTGATTGCTAGCAATTGGTGAAAAAGTGTTGATTTTCAGGCATGTTGCGAGGTATTGATTGCATACACTTTTTTTTTTTTTTTTTAAATGTACGTCTTTTTGGAATGGTATGCATTCTAATGATATCCATAAAACAATTATTTAAGAAAGACACTGCATTCATCTTTCCAAAATCAAACGCTCATCTTTTCACATTAGCATAAAAAAAGGCAACAGAAGCTCTTGAGAGAGAGAGAGAGAGAAAAACTTCCTTATACTAGAAAGCCACAAAGGAAGAAGGGAGAAGTTTCGGCTTTTCTCTGACTCTCCCTTCCTCCGTTCCTCTTTCTTGCTCGGAGGCTAGATTTACAGCTCCCTTTACGCTAAAAAATCACACCTCATACCATCAAAACCATCACCCCTCAATCTGCCACCTTCCACCATTAGCCACTAGAAATGATAGGTGCATGGCTCCCACCAGTCGTCGTCAGCGCATGTGACTACCACATGCCATCGCCACCACACACCACCCGGCACCCACAAACTGACAAATGCGGCCCTCCGTTAGCCTGGTTTTTTGTTCCCAAGGTAGTCGCTGGTTCGCTTTCCGATCATTTCGCTACCTTTCCTCTTATTTTCCTCCATTTAACTTTTTGTCCAAAAGCTAAAGCCTCTAATCTGCTGGCAACCGCCAGCCCACAGCCATCTCACACTGCCTCTCTAATCTGCGCACTTTTCGATCCATTGCCAACTATAGTCGTACAAAATCCTCATCATGCACATTATCCACACACCGCCTATGTGTGGCATTAGGCGAGGCCGACACGCCTCTTCGTTATATCATTTGAGGGGCTTCCAAAGGACAATTGCCGTTCCTTTTACCGAAAACAAGCATCTGTCCTTTTGCTTTCCTTGCAGAGAATACGAAGGATGTGGATGTGAGAAGCTCCATCAAAGGATCAAAGGCTCTGAAGCAGTCAAGTCCAGTCACATCATTATTCACTACGGCTATTGGCCATTTTACAGCTATCCTATAATGAGATTGTACTGAGAACTGCCTTCTATAACAGTTATTTCCTTTGTAAATCATGGACTATGGGCACTGATCATTTTTCTAGCACCATTTTCCACTTGCATTTCTTTTTACTGGACTAGGTATGACAGAATATTTGTTAGGACGCCCCACCCCTTCTCCCTCGCATCCACTCTCTTAGATTAGTCAAAAGCAATCCCAAAATAATAAAGTATATTTTTTTCTTTTTATGTCGGGAATCTCTCCAAGCCACTCTCCAAGCCAGGGCCCTTCAAACCCCTCTGCAGGATAAACTCTGATCTTGTGCACCGCATCCTTGAAAGTTTCCCTACACAAAACTGGTTAAATCACTGACTTTTCACTAGAGAGTGTGGCCCCAAAGGCTTGTTTGCACCCATGAAGCGTTGAACCTTAAATAATAAAGTATTTAAACACCTACTAAAACACAACAATGGAAGTAGCATTAGCAAACGGCCTAAGATGAAAAGTACATTGAAGTAGTATAAACGAAGGTAGTTTGGGTTCCTCATAACCAAATCACACAAAAGAGTGATTGTCATAGAAGTGGCTTTGACGACTTAAGTTCAAGCAATATACGAAGAACAAAGGCAAATCAAGCCAGTAAGAAGCCCTTCTCCTGAAATTCTTCCAAGCGACCTCACTGCTACTGATCTGGAAACGATTCACCCTCTTTCCAATCCTCTTTTTCATCCTCACCATCAGTTCCCTGCGATGCTGCCATTAACATTACCTCTCCAGGAGGTGGGTGGTCAAACTTACAGTTTACACCATATCTGCACGTGCCCGTTTTCAAATAATATGGACAGATAATAGCACCCTGTCAAATAATGCCACCATATTAGTAGTCTTCTTGTACAGAAGCATCCACATGCATGGACAAAATAAAACCAACATTTTCAACTGTATCTCCCCCCACAATCAGTTTACTTGACTAGTGCATTATTTCTTACAGAGATTGACGAGACCTTCCTGTACAAAGAATGTGGATACGCTACATTTAAATTCTAACACTTACCTCTCTCCTAGGTAGTCCTGCAAGAGTGAGTTTAACAGTGAGTTGCTGTGGTGGTCCAGACCGGTCAATAGGGTGATGAAACTTGCAGTTTTCCCCAAATTTACACTCCCCAGTCTTCATATAGTACTACAACATAACAAAAAAAAAATTGAGGAAAGATGGGATATAATCATTTGAGGATATATTGGTTTATTGAAAAAAACAAAGACAAACTTGACAAAGTTAACATAACCTAGATAGAGGCAGGAAAACAAATACTGAATAAAGAAGTCCCGACACCAGTCCTAGTACCATGATATAAAATAGAAACACAGAAAGTTTGGTTCAAATTTTAAGCCACTTTTTCTAGAGTGATAATAATAACAATAACCATAAACTCAGTATAAATTTAGCAAGACTAGTTAGTCATTCTAAAAGTATATTGATTAACGGGTCTGTAATGGTCAAGACCCTAAATTTATTCCGTTAGAAATTCTAGGTCTGACAAGCCAGGGCTCAGCTCACATGCATTCAAAACTTTATGACAAGTAGGGTAAAGATACACACATCACATTCAATTTGCCCAGGTCGTTGAGGATAGATCCTTGGGCCCCCTCCCACCTGCCATGAACAAACACGAAACATGCATCAGGTTTTACTTTCATTACTTTTTATAAGTGAAGTACTGCATTGGTTCATAAGAAATGTCGGCATAAGAATTTTCCATGACCAACATAAGGTCACTAAAACCCCATAGAAAGAGTAGCTTATATGATGAAAAAATGTCCCCTTTCAAAACCAAACTTAGTTATCTTATGTTTTGCAGGCAGCATGAAAAATAAGAAATGAAAATGAAAGCATATTTGTGTTGACACATATATTAACAGATTATATTTAATTCAAGATGAAAGAAACACTATGTTTGGTATCTTATGTTTTGCAGGCAGCATGAAAAATAAGAAATGAAAATGAAAGCATATATGTGTTGACTCATATACATTAACAGATTATATTTAATTCAAGATGAAAGAAACACTATGTTTGGTGCAGATATTGACTAAGAATTGACTTGTCTACCCTGACTTCATGACATCAAGAGCTACATCTTGATGTGCTTGAATCTTGGGTTGCATCTAATATGAATTGGCCTCTTTCCTGATGTCTATTCCCGCACTTTTCACCGGTGATAGCTTCCTATTTTTAGTTTTCACTTCATTCATCATCCTTTCAAATCGTCTCTTGATTTGTTTTCCTGTGCTTTATATATCAATATTTTGTATTGATTTCCGGAGCTTCTTGTCAGTAATTCTCTCCTTTTTTTTTTTCAGGTGTCTTTTATGCTATCACCGTTTATTTCCTTCTTTCTTCTGTTGTCTGGTTCTGTGACCAACCGCTCCTTTTCCTCTCGACTGGTCACGACTCTCATCTATACATTTTAAATCTCGAATCCTTGTTTTTAAATTTAGTAGATGATTTTTAAATTGAGGCAAGTGTTTTAAAATCTTCTAAATATTTTTGAGTCCAAAACTTATTCTAAATGGGGTATTTTTAGTATTATTAAACCAAACCTAAATTTGAAAATAAGCCTCTTTAATTTTGGACCCCAAAAAAAAATATAGTTCTAGAAAATTATTTTATTTAAATGATTTTATTTCTTTACGAATATTATTTAATATTCATCATTTTATTTTATGATGAAGATTATTATTTTAGATCAAGAATAAAAGTTGGTTTTAAGACTCGATGTATTTCCCTTGCAATTATTTCTACTCTTTATTTCTATCAGTCTTTTATTTCAATTGGATTTATCTCTACCGTTGAATTTAGGTTATGAACCCCAAGATGTAGGGCCTAGATTAATTGCCCAAAGAACCCTAATTTCCCTTCTCTTTCATCTCTTCTCTCTCTCCCCTCCCCCCCCCCCCAGTAACTTGCTGCAAGCCCACCAACGATGACCGTCTTGTCTTGCCAGCAATAACCCCTCCCCCCTCTCGGCTTCTTCCCCTCCCAATCCCTCTGCATCTCACCCCCCCCCCGGCGGGCGATATCTCTCTTTCCCTCTCTCGGCAACCCAGCGCTGCCGCCGCATCTCCTCTCGAGCCATCGTAGTCCAGACACCCTTGAAAGCCAAGCCTCGTCGCACCCTCTAGCCACTGTCGTTCACCCCAACTCAGCCCAACGCCTTTGTCACCCTCTCATCCAAATTTCTCCCCCCTCACAGCCTTTGTCGTCGCCAGCAACCAAGCACACCACCACTAGCCACCTCCGCCACCACACCACGCCAAGGCCACCCCTCTCCATCTCCCTTCCCAATCTCCTCAGCCACGGCCGCACCACCTAGGCCCCACGACCAACCACTAAACCGAGATCGACCATTGTAACCCAACCCCTCCTCACAGCCAGTGCCATGGCCTTAACCACCGTTGTGAGCCTCCTCCCAAGTTGAGCCACCTTCGAGCAGACCTATTACAACCAAAGCCCCCTCCAAACAGCCCCTGCCACCACCTAGTTCCACCTCCCTCAGTCTCACGCCAGACACTGCCTCTTCCTTGCACCACCAAGAGCCCTTAATAGAAGGCCAATCGTGAAGGACCAACAAGCAACAAGCTGGCCAAGCTCATCACTGTCGCCTCTGGCCTGTTGCACTGCTGCCCAGCTCAACCCCAATTTATGGTATAAATCTCCCTTTATTGCAAGAAATATTGTGTTTGTAAACTGAAATTGAATGTTGTGAAAGGTGTTGTGTATTATGAATTGTCAATGTACTCTGTGTTGTGAAATGTGGATTTTGAATGGTGTGATTGTGGTGTGGCTATGTGTAGTATGAAGTGATGAGGATTAAGTGTGAAGTTTGTGGTGTGGTTGTGATTGTGAAGTGGTGGGATTACTGTGAACGGTGCTCTGTGGAGTAGTTGTGATGTGGCTGTGTAGTTTGAAGTGATGAACATTATTGTGTAGTTTGTGTTGTGGCTCTGCATAGTGTGAAGTGATGGGATCACTGTGTAATTTGGAAAGTGGTTGTGAATTGTGTGAAGTGATGGGATGTAGTTGTGATGTAGTTGTATGTCGTGTGAAGTGTCGAGATAAGCTACGTAGTTTGGATGTGATGTGTGAAAGGATGTGTTGGCTTGTAGGAAACTTGTAAAAACAAGTGGATGTTTTAGATAGATTGTATGTTGAACTTAGGTGATAAAAGGGTAGGGTATATGTGTAATTCGAGTTGGGTGTTAGTGTCGGTGTGTATGAAGCTTGTATACACAAACAGACATTTTAGTGAACTATATGTTGGTCTTAGGTGATAAATAAAATGGGTGAGGTACATGTGTGAATTGGTTGGATGCATGTATCGGACAGATCTACCATATGTAATGGATAGTCTATCTTAAACATGAATACACAATGTTTTAAGCTTTAGAGTTGGCTTAAAATTGTGTATTATGCTTGGTTTGGGTTATGATAAATTATTGGTTATCATTATGAATGGAGAAAGGGGTGTATGTATTGGACTAAGATTGAGTTGTATAAATTGGTTCTAGTCATATATCGGAAGGGATGGTTTGAAAGGTAGAGATAATGATGAAGGTGGTAGTGTATCTTAACTTTTAAAGTGAATCGAGGAAGTTCACTTTAAAGGATAAGAACATGAAGTTTGTGTGGGAAAGGTGACCCCATAGTCACAAGCTATGACTTTGAAATAAGGAGAGAGTAGTAAATAGAGGATGGATTTTGATAATAGAATATGTCTAAGTCAATGGTAGTTTTATGCAATTCTAAGTTAAAGTTACATATGCACTTAAAAAGGCATTGACCTTTAAGTTATGTATGAATGTAGGTTGTCATCTGACAAGCATACGAATGGACTGCATAAAATGAAAAATAGCATGGAGTCCAGCAAGCCTATGGCCATTGTCACCTTCACCCCCTAACTTTTTTTTTTTTTTTTTATAAGTAAAAATATTATATATATAAAAAAAATGAGTAACCAAATACACTGATGTATACGAGAAAACACCTTGCCCATTGACCCCAATGACCCAAAAAACTCGAGAAAAATAACTCAAAATACACCAAGCCCGACCCCAACCCCTTGTTTCCCGTAGAACTAAAACGCTACCCGAAAACCCAACCCCAACCCCTTATTAACTAAAACTTCACAATGCCCTCCTTTTGGACTTCCCTCTAGATGAGCTGCCACCCTTAGCGTCGTAGTTGATTGCCCAATGAAGACGCTATAACTCCCTACTTTTCTTGAAACTTTATTTGGTTTTAAGCGCGTGGCTTGCCTCAATCGCAGTGATTAGTTCTTTAAATTGGTTTTCACATCCTCCATGTGAAATTTCCACAAACTGTTGAATCTCACTAACTTTAGGCAAAATCCAATCCGCTATAGGAGGAAGAGAGACCTAGGGAGCAACATTATCCCCATACACATTATCCAACTACACTCCCGACTATGGACATTCCTCTATACGAGGCACCACGGCCAAGCTCATTGGTTCTCCAACAACTCCATAGGTTCTCTCCAATGGTTTCAGGGTCCCCATTGGAGATTCTAGCGTGACAGCAAGTTCCTTCACCTCTGGGGTGGTATTGGATTCTACATCTCTTTCAGACCTCGGCAGTACACCATTTTCCTTAAATTCCAATGAGGGAGCCATAGTTACTTCAGGGACCAAGGGTGTAACCAGAGGCAAATGGCATTCCATTACTGATGTCTCAATGCTGATACCGAATGTAGACCCTACTTCAAATATTCCAGATTTCCTTTTGACCCACCATACTCTCTTGGATTTGGTTATAGGGGCAGAGCCGAATTCGATTTTCCGTTTTCCTTTAGAGTTTAAAGGGTTCGGGCCCGTCTTGTTTGTTACAACCCTATTGTCTCTAGCTGAAAGCAGTTCTATTTTCGTAGACAAGCACGCTATTGCTGCCTTCAACTCGACTAGTTGGGTTTCTATCTCCTTTAAAGAATTGTGCATCTCTACGAGCAGGTCCTGAGAGGTGATTTGCAAACCCCCCTCATTCTGAACTCCCGAGGCATGACCCGTCTTCAAAGTGGTTGCATAGGATCGCCTCAACACCAAGAATGTACTTGGGTCTTTCCCTTCCAAATTCTCCCTCTCTTCCGCGCCACCTACATGTTTGCTATAACCCCCCTGCATTTGAGTTGGAGGGACTGGCCCCCCCTCTAGCACCTCTTTGTCCTTCCACGGGACTAGTCTTGCTGAGGGAAAAATCACACAGTACTTCCCCCATCCTTTTTCCAGCCACTGCTTCCCTCCTCGGGGATGAATATAAAATTCCTCCTCCCACCATACTCCTCAACCGCCATATAACATCCTCGAGAATTCGAGCAGGGATGCTCAGTGAAAGCATGTCTGCCTTCCCAGACAGTGGAGTAAAAATCCAGTTTCTCATTTGTGCACGCAGCCATGGCCTTAGCCAGCCATTGTACTGTTGTTGAACCCATAACCAATTTCGAAATCACCCTTCGACACCTTCACCCCCTAACTCCTTACTCGTATTCCGATTCTGGTCAACCACCATAGCAAAGCTGCTCCATGTTAGAGAAAATGTTGGGACCTCAAAACTGAAGCATACGAGGCACCTTTGGAAGGGAAGAACCTCCCCAGATTCATCCCACTACCAGATTCCCCTCCTTGTCTAAAACCTGCACTCTGCTTGCATTCTAAAAAAAAAAAAAGGCTTTGAAGCTGATGATCAATCTAAGGTAATAACGCAAAATCTTCCAATCCTTTGCCCTTCAAACCTTTAGGGATAACCAATAAACCCCTCCTACCATTACCAAACTCAACTAGTTGCAAAAAACAACCCCTGGAGTTAACTTGGTGTTGAATGGTGAGAACTCCGTTACCCACCAATTTTCTAAAGAAACCATCACACCAGAAAGTCTTGGTATTCCTCCACCATCTTTGCCACCCATAAAGCCGACGTCCTATTTAAGGAAATAAACATAACTAGCCTTCTACTACTTTCGGTAACGCGAATGTTGTTGCCGCCCTCTTTCAAAAAGACGAAGGTTTTTAATTCCACCGTTAATCACCTATCACCCTCCATCAGAGCAACTCTAAAGAGAAAAATGACTAAAAATAGAAAAAAAATAAGGAGAGGAAGAAAAGGGATGGAAGAAGATTTCCGATGAGAAGCATAGTGAAATTAGAAGGGAAAATGAGTAGAAAAAGCATAGAAAGGAGACTAAACTGAAAAGGGAGATTAACTCTAGCGAGAAGCGCCGGAGATGGTGTTACGTACAGACATGAGAACAGAGAGAATTTTTACATGCATACCTTTAAGTCAATAATTAACCAGAATTGCCATCCCCCAAAAACTTTTTGAACTCACTTTGACACGTCTCGATTGATCCGAATACATGATAGAGCCATAAAAGAAATCCTAGCCTATTGTATTGCTAATCGTGAATAAAAATATTCAAAAGTTAAAAAATTATTTGAGTATAATGTTTTAATATTATTTTTGTTTTGAAATTTGAAAAAGTTGTATTGTTTTTGTGTTTTGTTTGGAAGTTTGGGAAAATCGTAATTATTAGGTAATTATTAGATAAAAATGTTGAAAATTTGAAATTGAAAAATATTGTGTTTGAGAAATTTTGGGAAGGAAATTATGAGAAGTTTTGAGATGAGATGAGACGTTCTCAACTCATCTCACTTCCCAAACATGGCCTAAGAAGGAGGGCCAAGAGTAGATTTATTTTTTCCAGAGTCTTGAAACTTGCCACATAGGACTAGTTTATGTTTACATTATTATGTTCTTGTTTTTATTTTTTGAAACTTTGCATGCCAAGCATAGTTTTATGATCCAATAAATGAGGTATTTTTATAATGTTGAATCTCTTTACCGGGCGTAAAGTATGAATGCACGTAACAATCCTAAGCTGCGGGGAAGGGGTGTTAAAAGAATCTCATGGGAGTTTTCATGAATGTTATTCATTAAAGAAACTTGAGAAAAGCCTTCATGAGACTTTCATTACACTCATTCCAAAGAGGGTGGGGCCTTGGATGTGAAGGACTCCCATTAGCCTTGTGAACGTGGGGGGGTATAGCAGATCATATCCAAGGTTCTTGCCAACCACATAAGTATGGTCATGGAGAAGATTATTTCAAGAGCCCAAAATGCCTTTGTCCAAGGGAGACAAATTCTAGACTCACTGCTCATCACCATTGATGTTTGGAGAGTAGAATCAAAGCCGAAGCGCCAAGCATTTTAAGCAGTTTGGATATGGAGAAGGCTTATGTTTATTTGAATTGGGAGTTTTTATTTTATTTGCTTGAGAGTTGTAACATATGGGTCCTAAACTAAGATTTAGAATTTAGAATTTTTATTATTTTTACTATTATTATCATTATTATTATTAGTAATGTCATTATTATTGGATCTGTTTTGAGATAGTTTGTGTTTTTATGGGATTCTTCCACCCTTCACGTCTGTATGCCTTAATGTTTATCTCCTAGTTTGAATAGTTTCCTAATGGGAGACCAACTCACGTCAAAAATCATTCTATAAATTCTCTCTTCTGCCTCAAAATATTCGCACACTTCAAACCAAAGCTACACAACAAAAACCGAGAAGCCACTTTCCCAACAGCCACTGTAACACTTCTCTTCATACCAAGTCAGCCACCTATCCAGAAACTGCCACAGAGCACGCCGACAGTAAGCTCTCCTTCCTCCACAACGTGTGTCAACACCTCCAAACTTCTTTTCCGTCGTTCTCTCTCCACCGTGAAAATTAAAAACAGACGTGTGTTCTACTCAGTCCTCCACCAGCCATCGTAGAGGACGTCGGATCACCTCATTGCAGCCACAGAACTCGCCAACCAAGCACCTCCCTCCACCTCGCACTATTCCAGTAAGCCCACGGCCGTTCGCCACCCTCCTCTCTCTGTTGCTTTCAGTTTGATAGTTTCTCTCTCTCTCGGTATCGCACCACCATGTCCAGAGGGAGCCTTAGTTGCGTTGCCGTGACCCCCAGCCAGCCACCCAGACCCACCGTCGCAGTGGCCCTTCTCCCTCTCTCGGTGAGCCCATCGTAGGGTTTCCCCCTCTCTCATGAGCTCTCTGTCTTAGCCTTCTTTCTAGAGAAAGCTTCTACCTTTTTAATCTAAAAATGGGCCCTTGGGCCTTAAGTCCATTCGGCCTAATGCCTCCTTAATTTTCTAAGTGGACTGATCCTACACACAGGACGGGTTTTATTGTAGTTAGCAACTGCTATAATTGTAGTGGGCTGCCTAATATTTATTCTGGACTCGTATTTCACAAAAAAAAACCCTTATATCTGCTTTACAATGGGCTTGGTCTTACTCCAGCAATAATTAGCCAAAAACCTTATTTTTATCAGAAAATATTTAAAGGCTTTAGTATATATTACTAAGTATTAAATTATGATTAAACTGATTTTATAAATTTAGTTTCAGCAGCTTACCTAACAGATTCGTATTAAGCCAAAATTACGCTAGTTAGTATATTTGAAAGATTAGATATTATGATTTTAATAACTGTGGTATTAGTAATTATTGAATGCAGTATATAGCTGAATATGTTATTAGATTAAAGTTCACGATATGTGTTCAATTGGGTAAAATACTATGACACGTTTTCTAGAAATTTAGTGACAATTAGTGCCTCGTATAGGTCACGAGCTACGACGTGAGATTGTGGAAGCAGCACTAAGAGGTAAGTAGGATGATCATAGTTGTATGTATACTGTAAATATTATAATTGTGCATGAAAAATATGATGATTACGTACGCTAGGCTACAAGCCAAGTCAAGGTTAGACCTATTTCACGATCTTCGATGAATTATGATGATATGCTTGTAAGTGAGCCTATGTATGTTATGCTTATATAGATTGTTGTCTGATGGATGAGATGTCATGAAAATCACATGTATGCCATGTAATGTTTACACAGTGAGTAAATCATGTATGCTATGTAATGTCATGAAATATTTAGATCATGTATGCCATGAACGTTCATATAGTGCTTAGATCATGTATGCCATGAATGTTTATAAAATGTTTAGATAATATTAAGCCATGCCATGTCATGCTATGCCATGTACAAGAGTATGCCATGCTAGAAAAAGTCCATGAAATCCAGTAAGTTCTCATGCATTAAGAAAGATAAGATGGTGACAAGAAGCCAAGTGTGTTCACCATAGGTTATGATAAGCGGTGCCACAGACCCAAGCCTGGTTCACCAAATGATAGGTGAAACACGGACTCAAGCGTGTTTCACTACAAGATATGTCACGATATACGGTGTCATGGATTCAAGCATGGTTCACCATATGTTAAGTGAAACATGGACTCAAGCGTGCTTCACAACATGATATGACACGTTATGCGGTGTCACGGACTCAAGCGTGTTTCACTACATGATATGACATGTTATGTGGTGCCATGGACTCAAGCGTTGTTCACCATATGTTAAGTGAAACACGGACACAAGCGTGTTTCACTACATGATATGACACATTATGTGGTGCCACAGACTCAAGCGTGGTTCACTATGTGTTAAGTGAAACACGGACTCAAGTGTGTTTCACTACATGTTGTGCAGTGCCATGGACCCAAACATGGTTCACTAGATATTAAGTGATAACACGGACTCAAGCGTGTTTCACTAGAGGTTATGATACGTTACATACAGTCAACGACAATTGGACCGATGCACATGTATGGATGACCACTAAATAAGTGAAAGACAAAATGGACAAGTCATGTATGATTGTTAGGAAATGCTTGGAGTTAGTCATTAATGCATTCACATTACATATATTACCATGAGTATGTAGGATTCTGCTCATGATCATATGAATAGATATGTGAATTTGTGACGATGTATGTAAAGTTTTTCAAGTTTTCAAAATTAAAGCTTGCTAAGCTAAGTTATATTTACAGTATGATATGCTATTTACTGAGTCTTCGACTCATTTTTGTTTGTTTCTCTGTTTTCTTATATGTTTAACAATCACAAATGATGACTGTGAGGACGCAGAGCTAGAGGGCCAAGAATAGATCTAGTACAAAAACTTAGAAATGAATAAGTGTTATTTACACAAGAATTAGTTTTGTTTATTTTATTTAAATAAAAAGTCACATGCAAAGTTAGTTTATGTTTTTACTTTACGTTTTCAGTTTCATGATTCTTTTTTTTTTATAAGTATTATATATATATATATATATATCAATAGGAGTAACCAAGTACACTGGATGTATACAAGAAAATCCCTAACCCATACTATAGAGCTCCTATTGCCCTAAAAGCCCGCGAAAAACTACCGAACATCATCAAGCCCGAGTTAGAATAAATCACACCCCCCAACCCCAACCCAATGTTTCTCGTAGCCCAACCTCCATCCGAAATATCCTCTATCCAAAAGACTACCCAACATACATCACCCTCAATGCCCTCGATTTGAGCTTCCACCCTTTGCGTCATAGTTGATTGCACAAAAAAGCCGCTTCAACTCCCTGCTTTTCTTAAAACCTGATTTGGTATCACGCGAGTGGCTCACCTCAATCTCAATGATTAGAGCCTTAAACTGGTCTTCGCATCCTCCATGTGAGATTCACACAATATGCTAAATCTCATTAACCTTTTGCAAAACCCAATCCGAAAATGAACTATCTATATTGTTTAATGGAGGAAGAGATACCAAGGGGACAACATCTTCCCCTAATGTAGTGCCCGACGTAGTTCCAAATGGTACCAAAGATAAACCCTTATTCAAATCATGTGCCTCCTCAACAACAATGGTACTCTCCATTGGAGATTCTGGGTTGGCAGCAAGTCCCTTCGCCTCTGGTAATCTTGTGTGTGCAACTTCGATGGACCATACTTTAGACATTGACATTACACCATGATCACGTGACGGAACCAGATCCAAGGGTCCCATCGTTGTTATCTGTGTCTTCCCACCGTGCTCCAAACCTTCCATAGACTGCTCCTGTCGTGGACTTCTCAGATATCCAAACTTAAAAAAAAAAAAAAAAAAAGCGCGAAGAATACGTCCAAGAGTGATCCCCTTCTTGCTTTTACTAAAAAAGCCCTCACTTGTGGCGGAGGGATACCGTGAAAAACAAGCAAACCACACGTGAAGCATAACAACCTCAGATGCCCAAAAAGAAAAATTCCAGGAAGCCAGGACCAATACGTCAGGGAATTATATACGTAAATAAGGAAGTTTCCAACTATCCGTGCACAGCAATCCTCTTAACATCCCGCTTCCTATATCTGCTCCAATGAACAACACACCATTATTATTGGCCCCTTGTTTAGCAAGGCAATCCGCAACCATGTTTGCTTCCCTAAAAATATAACAAATACTACAATTCAAGGCACTAAATAGCATTTTAATTTCTTCCCAAAATCCCACAAATACAAAAGCGTACAACTTCCCGACTGAATCCATCCCACAATGACCGTCGAATCCAACTCCACAATAAAATCCCTAAGTCCCATTTGTTGAGCCATCCGTAACCCATCAAGAAGTGCACGACCCTTAGCCACTATATTCGAAATCACACCATAATGCGTTGCAAAACCAGCCACTGTTCAGGCCCTTATCATCCCGGAAAATGCCTTCCCCGCCAACCAACCCAGGATTGCAAAAGGAACTACCATCAATATTAAGTTTTAAACCACCCCTTCTCAGTTTCTTCCACGCAACCACCTTTGGTATTTCCTTCTCAACTGGCACAAAACGGATATTTAATGCCTTCACAATTTCCAGATCTTTAACAGTCATCTGTTTGAATTTCTGTTCTATAGAGAAAATAGCTATCATGCCAGACTTAACCCATCACGTTACCCCTCTCCAATCAACATTTTTTTCTTCCATCCATGCCTTGCACCTTGCTCTCCACAACGCCCAAGTGATTATAATAGGCATAATTCCACGGCACACACCTGCATGTGTAGACGTCGACGCAAGTAGCCACCATACATTGAGAATCCCCTGCCAAGACCGAGTCTGCGGTAAATGAACACCCAGAATGCTAGCAAAATAATTCCAAACTTTAGTTGCAAACTCCCCACTACATAAAACATGATCAATAGTTTCTTGTTTAGGAGACACACAACAATTACACTTTGAGACCAATGGAATCCCAAGTTTAGCAATATTATCATCCACCGGTAAAGCCTCTTTTCTTGCTCGCCAACACACAAAAGACATTTTTTTTGGAATATACTTATGCCATAGCCATTTGCGCCAAGTACGAATATCTCCATGCGACTAGATAATCTACCAAGCGGATTTTGTTGAAAACAACCCATTCGATGTTAGCTGCCAAACCAGAATATCTTTGCCACTTCGTAACTTTCCCGGCCAAGATATTATTTTTTCAGCCATCTGCACAGGTAAAAGAGAGGTTAATTTTTCCATATCCCATCCTACCGGCGTTATAAGTTCCGCAACCTGCAACCGAGAATCTCCCACCACCTCTTATGAATCAACAATAACACCATCTCCCAGCCAATTATCAAACCAGAAATTAGCCTCCCCACTCTGGATCAAAACTCTAGAATTTTTAATCACAAAAGGCATAACTGATAGAATTTTTTTCCAAAATCTAGACCCCACCAAGTGAGATATAGCTGCAGGATGTTCTCCTCTTGCATATTTTGCCGTAAAAAATTTTTCCCAATAAGATCCACCATCCAGTAATTTTCAAGCGAATTTCATGAATAGCGAAGTTTGCACTTCAGCAATATCTCTAATACCCAACCCGCCTTCCTCCACCGGTAAACAAATGTTCCTCCAAGCCACCCACTTCCTCTTCTTCCTCTCCTCCCCAGAACTCCAAAAAAAAATTTGAGAAAATAGAATTAAGATATCCAACCTGTCACCTTCTCTGCCAAAATGATTGGGGACAAGTCAAAAACCTCCTCCAAGTGTTCTGTAGAAGCTCGCGTGCATGTCTGCGTAGGAGCTGTTGTCGCCAACAAAGGAATGCCTGCGTAGGGGTTACCGAGATGAGCGATGGAGGTTACTTGCGCCGAGATAAGGGTCTCCTCTAGCCCAAGACTTCTGTTGGACCATGAAACTGGCCAAGAAGTGGAGCCCTTCTCAAACAACGACAAATGGAGCTTCGGCCTCCATTTCGGTTTTGGAAGTCGAAGTGGGCTTATGCGGCCCAGCCCAAGTTTGGCCTCCCTTTGTCTGGGCCAGAGGACTTCCTTTTACCTATTTTTAGGCCTCATACATTGGCCCAAGCCCAAGCCCAAGCCCAAGCCCAGACCCAGGCCCAAACCTTTGATTATCTTAAAAATCCAAGATTTTATCTCCTTTCTAAACAATTTCAAATCCTCCTTCACGCTTGTTACCTCCTTTTTCAGACTATGCAGATACCTCTACAACTCATTTTCTTGACAGCTATCCATTTCAGGTAATTGGCGTCTTGCCCGTTCCCTCTTCAAACAAACTCCCTCCAAAAGTTCCCCTGTCATGCCTCCCTTATTGTGTTTTTGTTCAACCGCCAGAGGATGACTCTGAACTCCATGTGTTGCCGCCCTCTTGTCTGCACCACCCACCGCCACCTCTACATACGACTTGGACTGCCTCACAATCTCCTTCCCCTTCTCTACCTCTATGTTCATTTGTGGTGTAATGACTGGAGCCTTCTTAACCAAACTCTGTTTTAACTCCATAGAAAAGCTCTTCCAACCCTTTCCTTCCACTCCTTCCGAGATCACTAAGAGACCACGACCCCCCTTACCACCACCATAGCTTCCAAAAAATGCCCATAAGCGTTCGACCTCCTATGAGCAAACAGAGCTTTGATTCCATCCCTATAAGTCTTGAAGAAGTCTTTCCTTCCCTCCGATAAAACACATCCTTCCATTGTACTGGCCAACCAATAAGCACTGGCATGACTGAGCACCATCTCCTTGGTTACCTTCATGCCCCTTTCTGTGATACGACAATAATTTTCACCCTCCATAGACAATATAAACACCTTTGATTCTATTAAAAGGTGCTTAAGATTGCCCATGATTATCCCAAAACTGTATAAACACCTTTCATCGGATCAAGCTTCCCATCATTGGAGTAAGGCCCCGAAAAGAACCTAATCTGTGCAGCAAAAAAACCAGATTGCTCAAAAAACTCGGTCGTCGAAGATGGTACCGGCGTCAAGAGTCCCTTGTTGGAGTCGCTGGTCTTGTCTGTGTCGGTGGAGGTGTCGGGAACACAGATCAACCGCCTGAGGAATGGCCGATGAACGAACACAGAAACCAAAGTCGGATCTAGCGAAAAACCGTGATGTCGGAGGCCTGCCAATGCCAGACGACCCTCTGCGAAGTCGTCAGGGGTCGGCGATCTTGTCTGTGCCGGTTGTGCGCAATCACTCGCTGGACTAGAGTGGGTGGGTGAGTGTCAGCATTGACACGAGAGTAATCTCTATGTGAGAGAGAGACGGTGGCGAGATTACGGAGATGAAGGCTAGGGTTAGAAATGCCGACGGTGAGAGTGGGACAGCGGCAATAGGTTGAAGGAACGATGGAGGCTAGGGTTTTTTGGGAGGGAAGAGATGTGTATGGAGAGAAAAGGTTCATGGAACAAATTACAGGAAGGTAATTCAGTTTCATGATTCAAAGAAAGTTTTGTTCAATCTAGTTAGACGTTCTTCAATAAATGAGGTATTTTTTTCATGACTTTGAATCTCTTCACCGGGCATTATGTTATGAATGTTCGTAATATTCTTAACCAAGGGGTGTTACAAGAGTAGAATCAATTGCGGATCTTGTTTGAAATTTTCAGCTTGTGCACTTCAAGTGTTGGTAGTGTGAGAGGTGGACAAGGTGCTTTGGTTTCAATGTGGGAACTAGAAGCTCACAAGGCTATGTCAACTCGGAACCATAATCATTTTCCTTTGAAGTGCATTTGGAGGAGTAAGGTTCCTCCCAAGGCTGCTTTTTGGTTGGACTGCTTACCATGGTAAAATTCTTTTTCTTTTTTATTGTCGTCGGATGTTCGAGAACAAAATCTCTACTAATCCCGGAGGTGCACAGGCCTTCAACATGAGTTTCCTACAAGTGCACCTCGGCTAATTCAAAGGGAAACTCCCTCAATTCGATAGCCCCTACAAATTGTATACAAAAGAATTCGAACCATAGACCTGGAGGGAGCATTCAACCAAAGACCAAGGCCCTTACCAACTTCCCATGGTAAAATCCTGGCCATGAACAATCTGAGAAAGCATAGACTCATCATTGTTATGGATTGGTGCTACGGGTGTTAAAAAAAGTGTTGAATATGTGGATCATTTATTACCACATTATGAGTTGGCAAGGGTTTTATGGGATGAAATTTTCAACAGGATTGGAATTGTAAAGGTGATGCATAGGAGGGTGGTGGATCTTCTTGCTTGTTGGAGAAGGCTTCATGATAACCTCCAAACTACTGCCGTGTGGAAAATTATTCTTTTATGCCTAATGTGGTGCATTTGGTATGAAAGGAATGGCCAAAGTTAAAGACTGGGAATGCTCTTGGGAAGAACTTAGATATTCCTTTTCATTCTTTATTTCTATGGGCTTCCGCTATTGTTTTCAACGGGGCTAGTTCTCATTACTTTCTTGTATCCATTTCTAGCTCCTAACTTACTCATGTTCTCTTTTCTATACTTCCTATATACTTGGACTACGCCAATTTACTTGATTCAATAAAATTTTATTTTACTTAAAATATATATGTGCGTGTGTTATGACAAGTAACTCAATTAAGCACAAATTTCTTACGTGGGCACTGGTCGAATATGATGTGCAGAGAAAAAAAAATTAAAAAGCATGACACCACACTAGAGGTGCAAGGTGGGGAGGGGATCCTCCCTCCACCTACATGGGATTGGTGCACCCCGCTAGGTGGGTTGGGGGGACTGACCACCCTAGGCTACAACTTTTTAATCTCTCTCTAAGACAAAATTTAAGCATAGTCCAAATGAGCAACTTCTCATCAATAATTTGACAGAATGACCAATGAAAGATTCAGATTTTAAGGTGATCCCAACTAGCATCTCAACATGATCAAATTGAAAGCCAGGGTCTCACAGTGAAAATGGGTCAAGTTCCTCTTTTCTTAGTGGTCATATGAGGTTTATTTACTTTGGCAGAGTATGCAGGAATATACACTAAAGAAAAATCTTTAAATGGATTATCAAAAAGTTTTTATACCTAAAAAGTAGTATATTGGCTTCTATGGACCCTAAATTAATTTTGCCGAAAAGAAAGAAAAACATATGGTCTATAAATTATGAAATCGATGAATATCTAAAACAGAAATAAATTCAAACCAGATTAAATTAAAGAGGAAAAAACATACAATAGCAAACAATTTCCAATTTACCCTTTTTTTATGTTGCAAACCAAATTACAGAGGAAAAAACATACAATAGCAACAATTTCCAATTTACCGTTGGCTGAGTCAGGCGGGGATCAATAGTCTGATAGATAGAAGCAGCTGGATTAACAACACCAATATTCAGATGGGTTGCTGGGGAGGTTACAATGGGATGGCCTAATACGGCAGCAGGTGGATTAATTGCTGTACAAAAATCTCAGCAATAAAGCTCCATAGAAAAAGTACATAAAATGACAGTATATATGCATTTGAAATCTGAGTAAATAAATTTCAGCATTGTAGACATACCATTCCGATCAGGATGGTTGTAGCGGCAAGTGGCACCGTACTTGCAACTAATTTAAGAAAATTAAAAACTGTCACTCTATACTGATTTTTTATACCAATAAGACATAAATAGGCAAATAGTCACCTGCCAGTTTTCAAATAGAATGGACAATCCAGCTCACCCTGTTGGAAGCAAGAGATGCATTAGCAAGGAAAACCCTGGTTTTACTACATCATGAATCAACTAAACCAATAAAATAAAAAGAACACTATGACCCAGCGTTTTCAGAGCCAAGATTCCCAATAAGTAGAGACAATAAAACAAAAAGGAGTAGAGCCCCAAAAAGTACAAGCGGAAGCAGGAGAGCAAACAGATGAGTTAGGCAGATTAGGGCAAGTCATAGATGGTTTGGGTCCTATAAGGCTATAAATGAACCAGTCCGTACGATTGCTTACCTGATACTCGCTCAGATAACTCGAACCGAGCTCGACTCATTAAAACAGAAGCTTAATCGTGAAAGCAGAAACCCACTCGATTAGTAAACGAAACACAGTCGACTAAACTAGACTCAACTCGGTTAAAACTCGTTAAAGCCTGCTCGTTTGTGCCCAATTTGACTTGTTAACTTGACTTGATTAGAGCTCGTCCATAAATTGTTGAATATATATATGTATAATTTATTTCCTTTTTTTGATAAGTAATAATTTTATTCAAAGAAATAGGCATATAAGCTCAAGTACACAGGACGTATACAAAGGGAACACCTACTACTTCCAAAAACAAAAAGAAACTAACACCAGAAAAACTAAAATAGAAGCCAGAAATTATCCACCATTACAAAAGCTTTAGCCCAAGAACTCAATGTACTCAAGAAAAAAGCCCTAAGATCTCCCAAAGAGCGTTCTTTATCTTCGAAGCATCACCCATTTCTCTCAAGCCAAATGCACCACATAAGACAAGAAGGAATCATCTTCCAAACCCTCGCCGCCTTCTGCAGCCCTTCAAACCCTTCCACCCTACCAATAAATCCACCACTTCTCTAGGCATTACCCAATGTAATCCTGTCCAACTCAAAACCTCATTCCACAAGAATCTTGTCACTTCACAGGAAGGAAAAAGGTGATTTACGGATTCTCCATCCCTTTTACACATGACACGCCAATCAGCAATAAACATACCTCTCCTTCTAAGATTATCAGTAGTCAAAACTTTGCCCAAAGAAGCCACCCCCAATAGAAAAAAGCAACCTTAGAGGGAACTTTCACTTTCCATATACTTTATTAAATGTAACACTGATCAAAAAAATATATAAATTAAATGTAATAATATAAGTATAGTAATCTTTATAATTAAATATGTAGCATGAAACCCAATTACTTATTCCTAGTTATTTATGCCTATATATTGAATATAGTCCATAATTATACATTAGTTAATTAAGTAGTTTAGTGATTAATTATAGTAGCTATTTTATAATATGTATAATAGTTAGTATGTAGGACTTAAAGTTTCATATACTACAATGTAGGAACCATATAAGAAATGTATTCATAAAAATTTTATAATCTTATAACTCCTTTTTTTGATAGGTAATCAAAGATAATATATTCATAGAAATAGGCAAAGCCCAAGTACACAAGAAGTATACATGAAAAAATGCCTAGCTAAAGGTTACAATAGAAAGAAGAAGATCATGGACACTACGTCCATTACAAACTATAGCCCCCGCCCAAAGGAACAATGTCTTAAAAAAGAAAACTTTAAACTCGTCCATTGTTCTCTCTTGATCATCAAAACATCTAGCATTTCTCTCCCTTCAAATACACCAACACATACATATTGGTACCAATCTCCAAATTGCCGCTACCTGAGAATCTCCGTGTAGTCATTTCCAGCTTGTGAGGAAATTCACCAATCTCCAAGGCATAACCCAAGACAATCCAATTCTTGAGAAAAAATCATCCCATATAGCCTTGGCCACCTCACAGTGTAAAAGCAGATAATCAACTGACTCCTCATGCTTCTTACACATACAACATCAATCTAGGATAATAACCTGTCATTTCCTCAAATTATCTATGGTAAGAATCTTGTCCAAAGATATTGTCCAGACAAAGAAAACTACTTTTGAAGGAGCTTTCGTCTTCCATATGCTCTTCCACAGGAACATAGACAAACCGGAGTTCGTGAGCTTTTGATAAAAATAACTAACCGAGAAGATATCTTTCTTAGAATGATTCCAATGCAACTTGTCTCCAGAGCCCCGTGGAATACTTGCGGGATATAATGCCGCAAAGAACTCCGTAATAGACTCCAACTCCCAATCATGGGCTACCCTAATGAAGTCAATATTCCATTGAGGGGTGCCATTTACTGTAGAATGAAGATCGGCAATCGATGTCTCCTTTACTCTTACAAGTGCAAAAATGGCAAGGAAGGTATCTCGTAGACAATGTTTACCACACCATATATCAAACCAAAAATAGACACGCAAACCATCGTCTATGTTCATGTCCTCGGAAGGTCCCCCAAAGGCTCCTAATGTTTTTCCACAAACCCAATCCATAAGTGCCTCGTACCTTATAATCTTATAACTCAATATAAGGTTTATACATTACTTGTAAAATTTCATTAAATTTAATTATTTTTTCTTTTGTAATTTGGTATTTTTAATTATTCAATTCATTCAAAAATAAATAAAAAATAGTTAAAACAGTACAAACAAAAATCGAGTAATAACTCAACTTGGCTCAGCTCAGCTCGGGCTCGGGCTCGGGCTCGGGCTCTTTAAAGAGTACAGACAAAGATCAATAAAAAACTCAACTCGGCTCGAGCTCATGTTTGATCAACTTGAGCTCAGCTCGACAAGCTCCCAGCTAGAGCTCGAGCTAGCTCGAGCTCAAACTCAAACTCAAACTCAAACTCAAGTTATTTAAAGCCAGCTAGACTCGATAACCCAAAAGATCGACTCAGCTCGGATTGATTACAGCCCTCCAGTCCTATAATGCCATTTTGCCTCTTCATTGCCCATTTACTTTATTTGCTAAACACCCATACCCAGCCTGCCCTAATAGTTAGAGTGAGATCCTACCTACTCATCAGCTCATTTTAGCCACACAAGAACATGATGCATGGCTCAAATCGGTTGGGAAAAGTACTAAAACCCTTTTCGTGTTTTACTAAGTTAACAAGCCTTAAACTTTGCCACCATTGATGAATTGTTTTATGAGCTCTATGGTTTTGCTACTCCATCGTAGAGGGAAAAAAAAAATTATAGGTTGAAAAAGATATGAAGGTAAATTTTTTAAAAATAATATGATCTTTTTGGGAAATTTTAGTTCCCAAACAAGACCTTCTGCTATTTTCCCAAACTTAATGATTTTCACAAACCCTATTGTCTCTCTCTCACCATGGAAAATCCTAAAAACAATAAGCTTCCAATTTTAAAGCCCTTTGAGAGTGCACACAAAAAGATTCTCTAAATTTGTCCCATGTCAACCAACTTCTTAAATAGGTTTGGCATTAATATTGGACAGGATAGAATGGGCTAAAGAGCAAGGCTAAAAATAGCAACCCGCAAAGGGGAAGAGAAGGGCGGATGAATGGCATTAAACCTATCGAGAAATATGATAAGTGGAAAACAATTAATGAAAAATTTGATCAAAATTTATATGGATATTAATGTAATTATGTAAATTCGTTTATTTAGACCAAAGATGCATATAAATCAGGATAGAAGGAATACAACAATCCAAAAATATTAAAATGTGCATTACCAGTCTTACAGGAAGTCCCTTGGAGTTACATATTGATGCTGGGGTGTATGCAAGAGGACTATAAAGTTTTGCATCTCCAATTGCTCCCTCTGTACTAATCGTTAATTCAGTCTGCTCACCGTTACCATTCTGTTGTCCAGTCAATGGTATCTGAATATCTTTCGGGTGATGGAACTTGCAGGTTGCACCAAATTTACAATTTCCAGTCTTCAAGTAGAACTGTTTTATGATTCAAACAGCCAGCATGAAAACCAATAAACAACATAAAGAAAATAATGTTCAAGGAGATAAGAATAATTAGATATCTAACCGCACACAGGGGCTCAGATGGCCTCTCAGGTAAGGCTGTGCCGTCATTTTCTGAAGCACCCTGAAACCAGAGTAAAGTTTTTATATCATGGTAAAAAAAGAAATGAATATACCTAGCCATATCTAGAAAATTTCAGGGGAATAGCACCTACCACAGTCACAAATTGATCTTTTGGATGATTAAACTTGCACCTTAAACCAAACTTACATCTTTGAGTTTTCAGAAAGTACTGAAACATATGAAAAACGCCAATCATGCAATGAAATAGTGACTTTACATGCTCAATAAATACAAACAAAAGAGAGTGAAGAAAAATGTTTAATGAACTACTCACAGGACAATCTGGCTCCCCTGGTCTCTCGGGAAGGGACTCACTTGTAGCATGAGTTGGAACCTAAATGTAAAATAAATCATATTAAGCACACTCTCCCTCTTTTAGTATCAGTCAGCAAACAAGCTTAAGCATATAATCAAGAAAACAAAACAATTACAAGAAAAGACATCCAGCAAAGAATATACAGAAGAAGATTCACATCAACCGAAAAGGGTTAAATTCTAATGTGTTTTGGCTTTGGACAAATTAGTCCGTCCTCTAATTTTGAAGTTCTTACTCCTTGTACTTTCAACATTGATTATTTTGATCGTTCTGTTACTAAACCATCAATACGCTGTTAAACATGCCTCTTCATTCCAAATGATGGAATAACATCTTCAGGCTGCGCTTGGGTGTGACCCAAGATTAGTTTTATTTCCCTTAAAATGAGTTTTTAAATTTTGTTTTTATATTTTATTTCTTGCAATGATATATTAATTTTTTATAGGTGTCAGTCCATCATTAGGGATGATGTGGCATGTTTAACAAAGTATTGACAGTTCAGTAATGGAAGGATCTAAATTATCAAAGCTGAAAGTACAAGGAGTAAGAAGTTTCAAATTAGAATATAAGCGTCAATCTGTCCAAAACCAAACCACAGGGACTATTTTAGTATTTAATCCAAAATGAAATAAACGAATGCGCAGAAAATTGCAGATGAGGTATCCATTGCTTATAAAGAAAAATTTGAATTGCTAACACCATTTTTTATAAAGAAAATGTGTATTGCAAATGCTTTAACCAATTTCTCAAACAAAATAAAAATCTCCATGAAGTACAATTCCATAACTTTCTAGAAGGGAATATTAATTTTTGGTTAAAAAAATAGCAAGGGTTTGAAAAAACAAAAAGCTCATACAAATTATAGATCATCACGAGCATGATCTCTCGAAAAAATGGTCATCTTATCAAACAATTGACTCGTGGGAAAGTGAACCACCAAGGGTGGTAGCTCAATGATCCTTGGGCTACTCCCAAGTAGTTCAGCATGTACTAGATCCTGGGTTTGAATCTGAATATGGATTCATCTTAGACTCTTGGTATTAGCCGCCTCAAGATTCATTGAATTATCTAGTGAAGTGGTAGTCTTATATGGCTAAAACTTGACTTGAGGGAGTGCCTATGACTTCCCTCCGTCTAGGCTTCTCCTATCTAGTTTCCAGAGGGTAGCAATGCTACTATGGTCACCCGCAAGTAAGGAAGTCATCTCTGGTTGCCCCCTTCTACCCTTTTTTATAAGTAAAATAAAATGTATACTGAATCAAGTAAATAGGCATTGCCCAATTACATAGGGAGTATACAAAAGAGAACACCTAGTTACAAGTTAGGAGCCATACAAGAGAGTCATGAAAGCTAGATCCATTGAATACAATAACAGAAGCACAAAGAAATAAGCTGTGAAAAGAAGAAACTTCTGAGCTCATCTAAAGAGCGCTCTCAATCATTAAAACTCAGTCATTCCTTTCAAGCCAAATGTAACACGAGATATAAAGGAACCATTCTCCATACAGCAGCAAAATGGGGGTTGCCCTGAAGGCCTTTCCAACAAGCAAAAATCAGAAAACAAAGACTAGTGGGAAAATGAAACCCTATGTTACATGGACTCCAATACAATATGTGGGTGTATGTCTATTCCTTAGATTCACAAAATCTTCACATGTTGGAGCAAGGGAATGCCGTATTGAAGTTCAATATCATATTAGAAGGTATAATAAGGGGTAACAAAAGAGCATGCCCTCTTCTTAACTAGGCATATATCTTGTATATTTCCTGTGTACTCTGGCTTTGCCTAGATTCTATTAATAAAATTTCTTCTTATCAAAAAAATACAAAAGAACATGCCACCATAGAAAGCACACAGCAGCAACCAGGCACAAATCATTGAATTGAGTTCAACCTTTAGTTAATCCGCACCAGCACCAAAAGCCTCATCATTTTTCATCTCTATTAGAGACTTTACCCACCATATCTAGTCTAGAATACTGATCATTACTGCAAATGTATAATAGAGCAACTCAATAGGTCACAAAGGGAAGTATAGGAATTTATACTTAGGTTAGGTTCACATTTCACGTGTAATTCCAAGATAATGTCACACCACTCATTAATCTTCCGCTGGTTCACTATTTTGCCAAATCCACCAATGGACAACATGATCTTTAAGTTTATCATATTGCCAAAAGAGATAATCAGAGATGAAAAGCAATCTTATCCTTTTAATAATAAAAAATATATAAGTTATGATTATTATGTTAAATAGTATAGATTTTTATATTTTGAAGTTTACTAACCATATGAGTTTTGGGCTGGATAGCAAATAATGTTTTATTATCATAGAGTTGTGCAGTGTATGAAATATGTTAATTTAGAATTTTTTTTTTTTTTTATAGTTATGTTCATTTAGATATTTTCCTTAGTACTTATCAAAAAAAGTGTATGAAAGACATTTAATCCAGCAGTCGGCTCGGATAAATATTAATCCGAAGAAAAATTACCAATTAATGTAAGATTACAAAGAGTTACATTTGGTTAAACTTGATGCTAACCATAAATATCCAAAGCGGAGTCATATTAAAACTATGTGCAATGAGCTTTGATCTCGATTTGTTTTCACTATTTTGACTAGAAGACTGCATATCAGTTGTAATGACTAAAGGAAAATGCTAGCCATATCTGTACTTACTCCAAAAGACTAGTTAGTAAAAGTAAAAACAATTAGAACTCCGCAAAATCGTTATAAAGCCCAATTCCACCCAGTAAAGAATATGTGGGAGTTGTCACTTATACACCTTTTAGCATAATTCACACATTCAATGTGAGACTTAATCAATGTGGAGCATTACACCAGTGATATACCTAATGCAACTGTCATGGATTTAGGCCACAAAATGTCACTTCATGCATACTTGCTTGATCCTTAGTTCCCTGCTAAGATGTCTAAAGATAGACTTTGAATGTTGCTGCATTCATAAATCCAATATGTGCATCACTCAGGCATGTTGACATTCTAGAAGAGAATTTCCTTATATATAACTTATCAAAAAAAAAACATTTCCTTATAATTACAAACAGGGGCAAGCCATCTTGTATGGTCCACGGGGAATGGCTCACCCGAGTGCACCTAGTTTATTGAGTAATGCCTTTATCCTACACATGATTCCAACTGTGGCCATGGGAAAGGAACCGAGGTCCTTGTGATTGCCATCCCTTATAACCTAGCTCAATGAAACATTATAAACATGATATTCCTAACCCTATAAGGGAAGGGACTGCTACAATAAGGGGAAAATCTTAAATTTGATCCTCACAACTCACCAAATGCCCTGATAGTATTTGTAATACGAGGAATGCCCAAGCCGCATCTAAGCTCATTCTCCAAAGGACTAAAAGGTTATAATTGGAACCCCTTGGAATCATTATAAAGGGCTAAAATTTCTCTCTTCCAAGCAATGTAGATCCCATTAATCACCTTCCTCATCCACAATCACACAATCCGACATATTATAATCTTCTTTTTACTGGCACTAGGTGTCTAAGAACAGCGTCTCAACAAATCCCAGGGGTGCACAAGCTCTCAGCAAGGAGTTTTCCGCAAGTGCACCACAGGTAATTCAAGGGGAAAATCCCCCAGTCTAGTGGTCCCTAAAGATTGTTTGCACCCAAGGGGATTTGAACCTTAGACCTAGAGGGAGCATACCCCCGAAGCCCAAAACCTTTACCAATTGAGCCAACCCCTAGGGGTTGGGATATTACAATTTTCCCACCTTAAATACCCAACGTCCTCGTTGGACCAAATTCATCATTGATGACATGACTCAAGTCCCACAAATCTGGTTAAGATTGGCTCTGATACCATTTCTAACAATCCACGGAACGCCCAAGCCACATCTAGGCCCATTCTCCAAAAGGACTAATCAAGGTTACAATTTTGTTGGAATCGTACTTATCAAAAAACAATTTTGCTGGAATCATTATAAAGGGTTTGAACATCTCCATCCCAAACAATGTGGAATCCAATTCACAACCTTTCTTATCCACAATCACACAATCTAGGATAAAAAAGCTAGTGAACCTCACATTGCTTGGAAATGAGAAATTCAAGCCTATTTATAATTATTACAAGGGCTCCAATTGTAACCTTGACTAGTTATTTTGGAGTATGGACACAGATGTGGCTTGGGCCTTCCTTGGATGGTTACAATGATCATATCAAGGGTTCCTAATTTGCACCACAAGTTGGATCTAGAGAAGGCTTATGATCATGTAAACTAAGATTCAATCTTTACTCTTTCGTTGTCTTGCCTCGAAAGGGGTGGTGGAGCCTATGGCTTGCTAGAAAGGGCAAGAAAGTAATTCTCATCACTTAGAAGTTCAGCAAATGATTCCATTACACTTAGTGTGATGTCTCTAGGAAGATCACAACGCCCAACACTTTGATGATTAAGAGAGGACAGTGTTAGAGCTAGAAATTTTCCTGTCCAAATGCCTCTATGTTTGCATGACAAATCATCACTTGCCTACCTTTGTAGATTTTATGCAAGTATGCTTTCCTTAAATCCCCTAAGATGGATACTAATATCTCTTGCATACTCTTGTGTATTGGGGTTGCATCAATTTGCACTTTTAACAAAATCTCAATTTCTTATAAAGAAGGTAATGTCTATCATCCATTCAAGTACCAACCATATAGGTATTGATAAGATGTGGATTTTTTTATAAACATATTTCACTCATACTATTGAAGCATAATTATACGATGGAATAGAATTTAAAACGCATAAGTACTACTACTATTATATGATAGTATTTAGATTCATGTTCTACTAAAATATCATCGCCATAGGCATAGAATATAACAATAAATTGTCACCTCTTTCCAATCTGAGATTCCACCCTCAGGAACCCAAATAGGATGGTCAAACTTGCAGCTCTCTCCAAATTTACAGGTTCTTGTGAGCATATAGTGGGCACAATCCTTTTCTCCTGGCCTCTGTGGATATATAGGCAAATTGCTTGCATTGTCGAATCTAGGGCGCTTGGCTAAAGAGTTTGTAGAATACCAAGCTTCAGTTTGCCCAATTGCAGAATGGGCACCCAAAAGAGTCTGATGGTAGAGCACTATAGTAGATAGTAGGCATGTATAAAAAAGAAAACCACAGAAACATATATGTTACTATATAATTATGTCTTAAAAGATAAGTTGGGACTAAGAATATACATTTAATTGTAAGCTTACATGGAATAAATTTTGTAGCAATAACATAAGGAATTGGATACAAAATAGTAAAATTATCAAAAAATAGTGATTTCTATATGTAGTTCAATACACAACTGAAAAAATATATCAAGCCAAATCATACACTTATTTAAGTCATATAATCATAAGATAACTTTAATACAAGATCAAATAAGGGTAAGATGAAATCATAGGCAACTAAAATAATTTACTAACAATGAAATTATTAAAATAAACTTAATTAGCATATTTTTTTATATAAAACAGCAAACAATCAGCCAAATTTTCAAACTTGCTACGCATAACACATTAAAGTAAAATACAAATAAACTCTTTCATCGATCTAGATTCCCATATCATAAAATCCTTTTCTTTAAGAATTTGAACTTTGAGGCAAGCCTGTATTGTGCTAAGTACTTCAAGCCTCCTTGAACACATTCCGTGACTCACTTTTCTACAAAGAGGTCACCCTTTAAATATATCAAACAAAAAACAAAAAGAAAGAACATGTTATCAAGATTTTTATTAACATTATTTTTAGTATTATCATCGTTGTCGTTATCATGATATTATTATTAAAAAAAACTTTTTACGCGTATTTATTATTACAACAATTTACCCTTGAATATGTAAAATGAATTATGAAATTTAGTAAAAGAAAGCGCATAACCAAACCACAACTTATAGAGAAGACCCCTCTTTCCCTCTTTCCCTCTTTCTCAGTCTTAGAATGTTGTTTAACTAAATGCTATGGTGATTTTTGTTAGATTGCAGTCACCTCTTGGCTTGACTTCTAGGTTCCTACAATGTATTCATTATTTATAGCTTGATTTTGAGATTACTAAAACAGTATAGCTTCTCAAATTACTAATTGCAAGAATTCAAATAGAAAGCCTTTCCTCATCTTCAGAGTTTATCTCCTTTCTACTTATCAAAAAAGATTTTATCTCCTTTCTAAATTTATCATTCCGAGTGGCAAATTGCTCAGAAATATAAGTGAGACCATTCTGCAGACAACATATGACATAATATAAATTTCTCACTAAATTTGGCTTTGTAAGTCACAAAACTAACACTGCTTAATGGCTGAGCTTGCCTTAAGTTTTACTGGTAAGTACTAAGTACAACATATATAGGCAAATATTATTTTCTCTCATTGTTGTCTTATAATGTATGTGCAACTTTTCACAATCTAAAGCAAAGTCTGCATTAAAAACAGAACACAATTACGTAAATAAGACACACCCACGCATGTGGGAAGACAAAAATGTGAATATGAAAATGGCTCTCGATAGATTAAGAAGCAATTTTTTGTTACATTCCCAGCATAGAATATAGCGATAAGCAATAGAATAAGATCCCTCCACAGCGGCTCTATCATCATGAATGGATAGGAAATGTAGAAAACATTCAAGTTCGAAGCTCCTCAACTAAAGCCTTCCCGAAAATTGAAGCCCTAAATAGATGAGATTTATCATAATTTTACAACCATGAGCCCCCGGTTTAAAGTCAGCCGGTAAATTAAAAGAATCAATAAATGTCATATTATCACTAGCATTCACTTTTCCGTCTTCTGTTCCCTACATTTTTCACTTAGTAACCAAACAGAAGACAGGAGAGAGAGAGAGAGAGAAAGAGAGAGGGCTACCTTCAGAGGGGCGTTTGAGGCCAGCAAGGAGGGAGTCGGCGGCGACATCAGCGGAGGGCCATGAACCCTGAGAGACCAAATGCGCCGCAGCACTTGGCGTGCTGGAGTAGCGGAGGGCTTCGTACATGGAGGCGGTTGCAGTGGAGGATGAGGATGTCCGAAGCCGCTGATCGGAAAGGGAGTACTTGGAGGAGAGATCCGACCCTAAATAGCGGAGCGTGGTGGGGTCGGAGAGGTAGGCGTCGGTAAGAGAACGGGACGTGTAAACGGAGAGACCGGAGGTTGTGGAGGCGGCGGCAGCTGTTGCTGCTCCGTAGGACGAAGGATTGTAGCCGTAGAGTGGATTCGCCATCCAATCAAATATATGAAGCCGCTAAGAATAAACAAACCCTAGAAAGTAGAAACTACACTGTCGATGGTTCCACTGCCTCCATCATGTACATTGCTCTTCCCGGGTGGTATCCGAACATAATTGGATTGAGAGGCGGAAGAATTTGTGACTTACTTGTATTCTATATTTTATTGTTATTGATTAGAATGAGGTGATTTTACGATAAACCTTTTAATTATTTTTAAAAAAATCAAAGATAATGAAAATTGTTATATTTACAAATTAAGAAAAAAGTGTGGTCTACTCAAATAAAAATAAAAATAACAGTGTGGTATGCTCAAGTATAATATATAGCACTAAAAAAGACTAGCAAACTCGACCTTCCGAGTTTGCACTTGCCGTCCTTAGAAAGTTGGTTGTTAGAGCAAGATTTTCAAGTGATTATTATTTTTCTTTTTCTTTTTAAGCAAGCTTGCATAATGTAAAAAGGTAAATACTATTACAAACTACTGAGTGGGATCTTTCCCGTGATCAATATGCAAAATAGCAGAAGGAATAATATCTAATAGAATTATACCAAACAAAGAGTTTGTAGCTGCCTATTGCGTAACTGAGTGTACAAGTCGATTTTGGGATCGATCAATCTTGTGAAAGCTCCAATCTGTATGAGATTTCAAAGAGTTTACAATATCTTCCGAGATAGATGCTATTTTCCAGATCTATTATTCTTTATAAATAGAAGAAATTACCAACTAAGAGTCTCCTACTAGAGAGATAAAAGGATGGTTGAGGTGTTCCGCCATTTTTAAAGCTAGTTTTGCCGCAAGTGCCTCTGCCATTTCCGGGATCGTGGAAAAGTTTGTCTCAATCCAAATTTCGATGACTTCTTCTGTTGAATTTTTGCTTACAACTGAAGCCAAAGAGAAAAAATTCCTAATTGTTGCATCAAAGGAAATACATAACTGATTCATGTAAGGTTTTTGCCATTTCTTCTCCACTTTAGATACAAGTTTTTCTTTCCATGCATGAAGATTTTTTTGATAAGAGAGATTCAACTGTTGTGAAAGATTGCGAGGTAAGAGTTCCTTGCAATCATGAACTTGATCATTTCGGAGCCTCCATATGAAATCTAGAATCAGACCAGCAAAAACTTTAAATGGGTGATCTTCCTGAGATGAAATACCAAGTTTTTTCTAGGGATATAGTATAATCTGGAACCAATCATTCATTGAATTTACCGCTAGAGAGTATAGATTTAAGGGCCAACTGCTGCAACTCCAGAGAATTCTAGTTATGGGGCATTCAATGAATAAGTGCAGGAGAGTCTCTTCTTTTTCATCACAAAGCGGACAGTTTATGGAATGAATGTTCGGAATGAACCTTTTGAGGCGCTCTTTTGTTGGCAAAATATCCCAAAGTATTTTCCATAAAAGGAGTTTGTGTTTGTCATGGATTCTGAGTTTTCATATTTTTCCCCATGAGATATTTGGAATTGCTTCTCTGAGTAGTTTGCGATATTTGATGCAAGATAGTGGGCACTTTTAACTGAGAAAATCTCATTTTGAGTTTTAGTCCAAAGAGCACAATCCTCAGCTAGATTGGAGATGGGTAAAGCAACAATTTTCATTCAGAGTGTAAGCATGGCACCAGATGTCGAAATCAACATATAGGGATGGAGTTGAAGTACTCTCAGACCAAAAATTATTCAAGGGATAAGTAAAATGGTCATACTAATGAGAGTATGATTAAAGATAATGTAGACCCACCAAATGAGTAATGGGGTTTGGGGTTTGTAAGGGGATCCCCGGCCTAAAAATAACAACTAAGGGAATTAGAACCGAAGGTCCAGCCCAAAACGAATAAAGTCTCCAACCTGGCCCATAGGAAGTCTCCTTTGGACGCAACCTGTATGAGGGAACGTGTTGTAGGGGATGGACTCATCGATCTAGAAACCCCTTGAGTAGTGTCAAGCTCTTGAGTGATTGCCCATATAGTGGGCATAATATATAGGGAACCCTCAATCCTCTAACAGGAGGGGCATCAACGCACCACCAAGGATACCAGCTGGGAAAGGGGAATCGGGAAACCACGCCCCGCATTAATGGCACCACTACCCGAGCTACACGCAACATTAATGATGTCATCGCATAGTCACGTCTATTAAATAACTCTGACAAAAGGAATAGTACGAAGAACACGGACTTCATGGGGGCAGACACGATCTGTTCCCCCAGACTTATGGTGTAAATATCAAGTCTCAGGTATGAGAAACTCTCCCTGATCCCTAAACTCTTTCGCTTATTTACAAACATACAAGATAATTTACTAACTTTGGCATTAGAGACTTCTGGCACCAAGGCCGCCCTCCCCTAGTTGTCTTTCTCCATATCTTTTGCAGACTCATTCTTGAAGACCTGAGTTGTCGGAGTCTGGCCCAAAGGCGTGCGAAACACGACGTTAATAATGTCACTGTCTGTGGGATACTTATGGATCTTACGTGTATTTCATATGCCTGCAAGAACTCGTTCCGGACAACTCAAAAGAGACACGAGAGAAGCCATGGAAGCAAGATTAAAAAAAGTGGAGGAGTGGGTGACGAAGTTAACCGACGAGGTGCAAACGCTTCATAAAGAAAACAAGGAACTTAGAAAACCTCAATAGGTGCAGGATGAGGAAGCAGAATCCATCGATAGTGAACATATGGGGTCCCAAAACACACGGGCTAGACCAAATAGGGAGGAGGAGAAGAAGAACATGCAAGATGAGCTTCGTAGTCTTAAAGTTAAATATGAGGAGATAGCAAGGAAGGTGGGTACGTCATCATCAGTGGATGGAGGAGGTGATGGTTGTGCCCTTACCACCAAAGTTCAGGGTCCCAGCAATGGAAATGTATGATTAAGGAAGGGACCCTCTTGAGCACCTAGAAACTTTCAGGGCTCATATGACACTGCATGGCTTCCAGGGCGAGGTGGCATGAAGATCATTCCCTATGACCCTGAAGGGGCCGGCATGCATATGGTTCGAATCTCTGGCGCCTGGATCTGTAGACAGTTTTGGCGAGCAAGCAATATTGTTTCTAACTCAGTTCATGTCGAGTCGGAGGAGGCGACACCTGGTGGCTTACCTCCTCACCATAAAACAATGGGACAAAAGCCTAAAGTCCTACCTGGCCCCGTTCAACAAGGAGCGCATGACCACTGATGACCAAGACGAGAAGATAACCTTGGCGGTGCTTCTAGGTGGGGTTTGGTCGCGATCCCAATTTATGGCCGAACTGGCAATGAGGACTCCCATGATGTTACGAGAGTTCATGGATCAGGCTGACAACTTCATCAACGCAGAGGACACTCTTCGGGCCCTAATGGAGCAAAGAAGGAAGGAGCTAGAGCAAGCAAAGAAGAGGACGAAGGTCCCAGCTAAGGCTAATCCCCATGAGAAGCCGAATAAGAGTTTCCAAGACAAGAGGTAGGAGGAAGTCCCGATAAGGGGACTGGGACCTCAGTTCGACCGACCTACATTCACCATCCACGAGGCCGACACTTTCGCTGCCCGAGGAGAGGATGACCGGGGTATAGCACGTCATTATTGCACATAGCACAAGTCCACCTCACATAACACCGAAGATTGCTTCTCCCAGCAAGGGAGGAGGGAACATGCAGAGCAGATAAGGCAACGCTACCCCCCGACCCGAAGAGTGGAGCAAGAAAGAAGGAGAAGGTCGAGGGAAAGGAGTAGGGACCGGGTCGATGGCGTAGGAGGGAAGACAGCCCCTGGCGGCGACCACCAGTGCAGGGGCTGTAGCAAGATCGTCCTCGCTCACTACCACGGGGGGGACCTCCACTCGGAGAAATTCGAACCATAGCAGGAGGATTTGCAGGTGGGGTGTTTCCTCCTCAAGCAGAAAAGCACAAGCCAACGAGCCCGGTACCACGTGTTGTGTAACGTTGTGAAAACACACACTAACGATGGTAAATAAAGTAAAAAACAATTACAATCAAGCACACGACGCACAATATACGTGGTTCGGCAAATTGACTACGTCTACAGAGCTGTAGAAATCTTATTAACCAGAGGAGATTACAATTACTCAACTCAACTCACACTCTCTACGACTTTTTGCTCTCTCACATAATATGCACTCACTAGACAATTGTTCTCTCTCAAAATATGTTGAAAGTTATACAAAATAAGTCAAATATGACATATGTATAGCAAACGGCGCTGGAAACCCTAATATGGCAAAATTTGAGTCTCCAATCTCCCACTTGGAGACTGGATCTCCACATGCTAGCCACTGTTTCCAAGCCAGAAGAAGCACTGAAGTCAAGCCCAACTTCAGTTTTCCAAGTACATTGCCCTTAGTTAACACATCCATAGGGTGACTCACAACTCTCATTGCACCAAGAGTATCCGGTCTCGAACCGATCTTGGCAACCTTAGCCAACTTTCCCAAGCTTTCATAAGGAACGACAAAGCTGACTCCCTTTGGCTTCCTCACATGTTTCGCGCGATCAAACCTGCCCTTTTTCACTCTTGTATTTCTCTGTACATCATTGGACCCCGATGCTAAATACAATGAGTTAGATCTCTTACCATGCACCAAGACCAGCGCATCCTTAGTGATCTTCAAAATTCTTCTAGAAAACGCTACTGCATAACCGATGTCATCAAGCTGTCTCATAGAGATCGGGTTTTTCTTCAAATCTGGAATGTGTTTGATTTGTTGTAAAGTCCTCACGCCCCTATTTGGAAGTGTGATTCGCACATAACCGACTCTCACTACATCTAGTGCCTCTTCATCAACTGCATACATCTTTCCAAAATCACAAACAACATAATTTTGCATGATTTTTCGATGTGTGGTACTATGGAACTACTATGGAATGAAACCCCTAAATCCAACACCCAATCATCAATCAGACTGTGCACTGCAAGAAGTAAGGCCTCATGAATTTCTTCCGCCACTACATTTACCGCATCATCCTCAGCACTTTCTTGATTCTTGCAGTTTTTCTTGATGTGGCCAGGCTTGCCACAACTCCGCACTTCTTGTAACACCCTATTCCCGTAGGCTAGGAGTGTCACGTATTTTTCATAAAATAAACCAGGCAAGAGATTTCATATTTCATAAATAAAATTTGAATTTGTTTTGTAGAAAAATGTCTAATAAAATGTCTTCCAAAAATATTAAATGAATAAACTAAATAAATTTATATCATAAAAGCAAATCTTATTTTTAGAAAGTCTGAAACTAAAATCAACTGATCCTTCTAATCCTGGTCTGCCTGCTCGTATTCATCATCCTCAACTAGGTGGTTAAAAACATGAAAAAAAACTAAAATGAGTCAAAGACTCGGCAAGAAATCCATCACAACGTAAACATAATAAACATATGATTTTCATAAAAGTTGTCATGTTGAGAGCTTAAAAATTCATGACTATTCATAATGATACTTATGCTATGCATGACTAATTTATCTGAATTAACTAACTGATCTGACTTAACTGACTTATCTGACTTAACTGACTGGCCAACACACTTAACTCTATGTTCGAGGTTGTGCACCGGCCTCACGTCCCGCTGCAGCAAGGGGAGCCACTAATAATATTCTACCATACTATGGTGGACCACGCTTGAGTTCGTGGCTTGTACATCTACCCTGAAACTGAATTACATTGGTACCATGTATCTGAATGACCATATGATTAACTGATCTTATCTTATCTTAAACTTAAGATAGCTTACGTGTCTTATACACATGAGATGCATGACATAATACATATATAATTATAATTTCTAAATTTGAACATGATGCAGAATGACATGATCGTATGCTATGCTGAATGACATGTTTGCATATGACATGAGAGGTTCATAAATAATGACTGTCAATGAACTAACTTGAATAATACTTATATATAAGCTGAACTGTGATGATCCTAATTTGTAATCATAATTACTTACCTCGCTGCGATTCTTCTTGAACATCACTTCGTAACTCGACACCTATACGCAATAATAACTATCACTAAATTTGTTTGGGAACAATATTTACTAATATCCTACTAAATTAAATTCACAATCTAAAAGATAATCAAATAAATCTTTTGTTTAACACCATAATCAATAAATTCTGGTATTTAAATTACTTAAATATTAGTAACATATTATAATTTAGTAGAATACTTGGCTACTTCAAATAAGTCATAAAAATCACAAATTCTTAAAATAAGTCATAAAACTTCAATTCTTAAAATAAGTTTCATTTCATAACATAATTATTAAATCTTATAAGAAACCTAATAAATACTAATATTGTTTAAACATTCTTAACATAATAATTTTATTAAAATTCTACTAAATAGACAAAGAAATATTAACAAAATATTAGGCTCAATAATATACTTTAAAATAGATTTCAAAATTCTTTAAACACTTTCTTATAAAAATGAGCTTATGACTAACATATTTATTTAATAAAATTAACTCAAATTCAAATATTAAACTCAACTTCAAATAAAATAACGTAATAGTCTCTGTAAATATCATATACTTAAGTGCAAGGTTATAAAAGTAATTATACTTAAAACAAGGCTATAAAAGTAATAATATACGTAATATTATTAACATCTATTCATAGTAAACCAACAACTTAAAAACACAAATTATGACGTGAAGAGAATAGAAGCTCGAAAGGGAGGCGTGCGATACAGGGGCTCACCGAGAGAGAGGCTAACGTGCAGTGGTCCTGGGTGGCTGGATGGGGTCACGGCGGTGCAGCTGGAGGTTCCTTGTGGTGGTGCGACACCGAGAGAGGGAGAGAGAGCTGTAGATAGAGCTTACCAAGAGGAAGGAGGAGCACGTGGCTGAGTCGGGTGGTTGACGGTCTTGTGCTTACCGAGAGGGAGTGGGTGCGACGGGATTAGGCTGGTCGGCTCTTTCTGTGGTGGCCGTGAGGTGGTTCGACATCCTTTGAGGTGGTTGGCAACGGCAGCACAAGTACATGGCCAAAGAGCCACTGCGTATGTCTTCTGTGGTGGCTGGTGGCGCCACTTGGACTGGCTGTGTCGAGGTGCTTGTCTATGGGTGAAAGAGGCCGCAACATGGCATACGTAACAGTGCTTGGAGGTAGGTCTTCACGGTCATGCATGGTCAGGGCAATGGAGTTGCCGAGGTGGTTCTGGTTCCGTCGTCAACTTTTGGTTGCTGCTGTCAGTACTCTGTTGAGGAGTGTAAAACAAGGCTGAGACGTGGGGGAAGGTTTGTTGAGTGAGTTTTCTTTCTCTGTCTTTACTGTGTAGCTCTGGTTTGAAGTGTGGGTTTGTTGATGGAAATATTGTGAGGAGAAATAGAGGATTTATAAGGGCTTTGACGTGAGAGTTGGTCTTCCACTAGAACACAAACAACTAACACTGAGAGACATACGGGCTTGGAGGTTTCTTGAATTTATTTTAGAGGCTGAAAATTAAGAGATGAGGTTCGGTGGAGATAGGAAAAACTAAGATCTAAATTCAAACCAAAACTCTAGAGAGACGTAAAATTTGATAAAATAATAATAATAATAAAATATTTATAGTTATATGAAAAAAAAAATACATAAAACTTATCTTATGGCCTAAACATAGGATCGGGTTGTTACACTTCTTCACACAACTCTCTCTAGCTTTCATTTGGTGTTTTTGAGAGCAAAGCATTCAAAGTGTGAGAAAGAGTGCAAACTGAGCAACTTGAGTGAGGTCTTGGAGTGAGTTAAATTTTGATAGCTCAAGGACAACGACTTTTATAAGTATTCTTGTCTTAACTCTTGTTGGGTGTTAGATTAATATGTTATGCTTTGATGTATGGCATGAGAATAAGGATTTTATTGATTTATAAAAGGTTTTTCTTAAGGTGTTGCATATCGGTTCAAATTTAGAGTTTTGATTGGATTAATTGTTTTGGGATGAAATTTTAGCCATGACATGTCTTGATATAATTTTATATATTTTCCTAATATCTTGGGAGATTTATTGAAGGTTTAAATTTGAGAAAATAGCATGACATGATTGGTTTATAAATCTATATCTTATGTTGATCATCTAAGTATGCAGTTTGCACTTGTATGAGAATCATCTTGGCATTTCATGTTCTATTTCTTCATGGATGGCCTTATCAACCTTTAGGAACCAATTATCATCATGTTAGGTATTGAAATGCATGATTTCTGTAGGCTTTAAAACTTACATTGATAAAGAGATGTTAGAAACATCATGCATACACGGTTAGAAGATTTTTGAATGATTTGGTGTTATTCAATGCCTAAGTGTTGGGATTAACATGTGTGGTATTATTTTAAGTTGTAAACATGTTCCAAGATCAGTTTTATGGATTTATGCTTAATGGAATTTGTAATGCCCGTTCTTGTTGTGAGACTTTTTACAAAATATTTTTAGAAAGGACGACGGGAATTACCGTCCGATTTAAAACTTTTTACTTGCATACCCAGGGTGTAAGACTCCACGTTTATAAATAAAATATGCTTTGACAATAAAAGAGGTTTACAGCGGAAAACATTAATTTTTACAATAAAAGGCCTCTCGTACATTTAAAACTCGTGCCTGTGGGGGGAGGGACATGAATAAAAACTAAAATGAGTTGAAGACTTGTAAGCATTACTTCATACAATTAAAATATAACAATATAGGTTTTCATTCATGCATTCATCATTCGTACATACTATTACGTGCATGCATACGTGTCATACGTGCGTTCATTTGAAAATGTCACTGGACGAGGTTTTTCTCTTTTAAACATGGGCATCCTTTTCGTAAAACGTTTCTCCCGTTAGTCCTTTCGTTTCTTCAAGAGTTCGTGCATGTTTACGTGCTTACGTACGTTCTTTTGAAACCTTCACTGGACGGGTTTTTCCTTTCAAAAGGCTTTCATTTCTTTAAAACGTGTCCCCCGTCAGTGCCTTCATTTCTTAAAGGTTCGTGCATTCGTGCGTTCATACATACATGCATACATCCATTCATTCTTATCACTTTCATAGGCCAGTACACACTGTTACACCCCGTGTGTTGGGGTTAGCTGTCTTCCTTTGGACCCAGATTTCACCCGTGGCCATGGCTTGGGAATCCCTTTCATAGGGGGCAGCACTGGGTGCACTTCCAGTACTACTTACCCTGCATTACAATCTGCCCATTCATTGGTACCCTTTTCATTCATTCATGTGGCTGTTACGTATCTTCATACATTTCATGCTTTCATTTCTTTCTTTCTTGCTTTTCATTCATTCATTCATGTCAGCTCTAGCGAGCTGGAACTTTCATTCAGTTCTTTCTTTCTTTTAGCAGTCATTTCTTTTCATGAGAAAGCATTTCTTTTCATGAGAAAAAACATCGTTTGGGGCGTAAGCCCGAAAATGGTCTTTTCATTTTTCAGTTCATTTCAGTTTGTTCCTTTCTTTAACAGTTCATTCGTGAAAACGTCATTTAAGAACATACATGGGCTTAAACGTCAGCTTTCATGGCATCCATAAGTATCACCTTGAACGTCGTCAATCATGGCGTCCACAAACATCACCTCGTGGCGCACATGAGAGCATCGGTTCGTAGGATCCATAAAAACATCTGTTGTCATGCCTTTCATGCATTTTTATCAGTTTACAGATTTTCTTAGAAAATACATACAATAGATACAACGTATAGTCATCCATTCACATGCGTACAATTAATACTTTGGTTGCGTAAACAGGGGCTGCCAAGGAGGGGCCGTACTTACTTATACACATTTGAACACTTAGCATTTTCTTTCTTAAAGCGTCATTCGTTTCTTTTCATGAGTATCTTAAAGGAAAAGCGTTTCTTGTATCTTGGAAAACTCTAGAAGAATATGAACGTAACACTTACCTGGACTCCATGCTATTTGTATGTCATGTCGTCCATTCATGTGCTTGTCAGATGGCAACCTACATGCATACACATACCTTAGCGTCATTCTCTATCTAATACATAAGAAACTTAAACTATAAATAGAACTACGCTATACTTGGAACACTCTCCTTCTATCCCATGCACTTACGTGCCCTTTACTATGCTAAACCCTTCGGGGACCACTTATAGTCACCACATCTTCCAACTCAAAGTCTTGCCTCGAGTGCTCATCCACTAAAGTGAACCCATGATTCACCTTAAGATTAAGACACTAAGACATTTGTCTTACTCTTCTTATTGAACTCATCTCGATGCATGACTTAGACCGACTAAGTCATGCATCCCAATCCTAGACAATACATCTGTCACTATCTTTATGCACCTTAGCCCATATTAATCCTCATTCCCATCCATACAAGCCACACGGCTTTAAGCCAACTCTGAAGCTTAAGCACTGTGCAACTATGCTCATAACAAATTACCCATTACATATGGTGAATCTGTCCGACACATATATCTACCCAGATTACACATGTATCTTACCCCTTCATCACTTAAGATCAACATGTGACACGTTAATCACCTGCTTGTATAAACAAGCACCATACTCCGATATCAACCTTCTCTTAACCTGGCTAGCTGACTCTTCACGCTACCCGTCCCTTTTGATAGTTCATCCCAACACTTAACACGACAAGACTCCATTCACAACTAAGCCTTATGTCACGTCACATAGCCCGAGATTGCTCCAGAGCTATACTGTGACCTTGTCGCGTTACCCAACATTCTGCTACGTCAACTCCTAACTCATCACGAGTACGGTTCCTCACGTACTCTTATCACATCATGACATCTCATCACGTTCCCATTACGCCATTCCTACACTTTAACATTTCACCCGTCATAAGCATGACTGTCAATAGCCACGTCACTTCGTGACGTTGCTCAGTCATGCTTTCGCTGCATACTCTTAGACTTGTTCCGCTACTTCGTCCATCTCAAGCATGACTGTCAGTAGTCATGTCACTTCATGACATTCCTCAGTCATGCTTCCGCGCACTCTTACACTTGTTCTACTACTTCCTGCATACTCTTAGCCATAAGTCCATCACGGTGACATTTTTCACCTCAGACTCCATAACTACTTCGGGACATTGTTCCACAGTTCTCGATACTACCCATCACGTTCTACGCCCATCAATCACATAACCATCCTTATATCTATGACATGCCACTGCCACATGGAGTACACTTCACGTATACTTCCTTCATACATACTACGTCACATCACTAATATGGCATACCCGCCATATGGTACATTACTCCATCACATGGAGTACACTCCACGTGTACTTTCTTTACATACGCTACATCACCATTATGGCATATCTGCCACATAGTGTATCACTCCGCCATACGGAGTACATTCCACATGTGCTCCCTTCATACACACTACGCCACATCACCATTATGGCGTACCCGCCATATGGTGCATCACTATACCACATGGAGTACACTCATCGTGTACTTCCTTCATACACACTACACCACATTACCATTATGGCATACTCGCCAGATGGTACATCACTCTACCACATGGAATACACTCCACGTGTACTCCCTTCATGCACACTACGCCACATCACCATTATGGCATATCTACCACATGGTGCATCACTCCGTCATACGGAGTACATTGCACATGTACTCCCTTCATATATCATACCCCACAGAGAGTACACTTAGCGTGTACTCTTCTCGTTCCACACTACACCAAGAGGGTATATTTTACATATACTCTCATTGTCTCACATTACACCCCACACAAAGTACACCCAGCGTGTACTATTCCCATTCCATCTGCCACATCACCAATACAACACATACTCCACAACCATACTATACGGCACAGTCCACAACACTTCACAGCACACTTTCCAATTATGCCCAACACTTAACAGTACACTACACGGCACAACACATCTCCACCCAACACATATATGCCCAACATTTTCACTACACAGAATACTCAACACTTCATCACACAGCGCTACATCACAATACCACAACTCCACAAATACCAACAGCACAGTCCACAACCTAATCAACTAATCAATATTTAACATAATTAACGAGGGATAGAGGGTTATACCATCGACGGGATAACCCGTGCGTTGCTCGTTGATCGTCACAGCCGATGATGTCGGAAGTGTCGTACGTGGCGGCTAACCCACGTACATTAACTGTTTAGGCATTTGGATAGCTAGGTGTGATCTTGGAAGGGCTCGTGGTGGCCATGTGATGGTGGCAAGAAGCGTAACACGGCGGATCTGGCCGTGTACAGTGGAGGTCAGCCACGCACAGTGGCTGTCCATCTCGTGTAGTGACTAACTACCACTCAAAGTGGTGGTTTGGACCTAGGGTTGGGCTGAGGGGTTGCTGGTGGAGCTCCTGGTGGCACTGGGGTGGAGCCATGGTGGTTCACGGCGACGGATCTGGCCACACGGTGGAGGAGAAGCCATGGGAGAGTGAAAGAGAGTGTGCGTGCATGGGTGATAGATCGGGGCTGTGGGCGGTTGGGATAGCTCGGTGGTGGCCTAAGGAGGCTGGAGGTGGTGGTCATCTGCCGTGGGTGGCGGTGCAAGGCGGTGAGAACTGTGTAACCCGTGTGTGGAGAAGGGGAAGCCCGTGCATGGAGGAGGGGCTTCTGGCCATGGGTCACGTGGAGGAGGAAGGGGGAGGAAAGGGGAGGTCCATAGTAGTGCTTGGTGGCCGTGGGTACCGCGTACGGCGGTGCTAGAGGCAGCTCATGGTGAAGCCGTGCGTGGGTCTCTTGTGCGTGCGACGAGGAAGGTGGCTGCATGGGAGGGCCTGAACTCGCTGGAGGGTGATGGCCGGTGGAAGAGGAAGCTGCTGTGGAGGTGGTGGCGCCGGAGGACGGCGCATGGCGGTGCAATGAGCACCACGCCCATTTGGGCTGTGCACTTCTGAAAGGGAGAAAGGGAGAGCGTGAGAGAGAGAGGCTGGCATGGGAGGACTCATCGGTGTGAGGTGGAGTAGGTGGTGCTGGTGGTGAGGGTTGCCGACGCATGGCGGCGCCGAGCTGAGGCGTGGAGCAGTTTGGCATGGAGATGAGGCCGCATACTACGTACCTTTGAGGGAGAGGGAGGAGAGAGAGAGAGCTGGGGAAAAGTGAGGGAGACAGAGAGGGGGTCTGGGTATTTAACCTAGTCTCTTTGTCTGGGGATCCACGTAACGATTTAACAATGGGTCTCAAACACTGATTTGAAAATGCGTAAATATTAACTTAATTAAAAACGCTTAGAGGAATTAAGGTAGAATATTATTTTAAACTAACTTTAGTTTATAAAATAATATTATTCATAATTAATAAAATGATGAAGTCTCACTTAACATATTAAAGAGAATAAAACCATTTGATTAATAAAAGCTTTCAACATAATTTAAATCTCATAATATCTTAAATAATTGAAATTATTTTAATAATGCTATTAAGATGATTTCTGACAATTATAATATTTTTGGAACTCTTCAAAAATATTATGATTGTCATATTTAAGATCAATCTTAATTCAATAACACTGAAAATACTCCTAATAAATATTTCCAGCATATTTAAAACACTGGACGTGCCCTAGAAGTCACATGATATCTTTCGAACCACGCCATCATGGTTCGACACACATAACGTGGCTCGCAGTCGCTAGTGAGAAGGGCAGACGATCACATAATCTCTGCCCTCGGGATTTGTTTACGTCATAAAGACGAAACATACGTCAGAAAGAAGAAGCGTACGTAAGAAAGAATGAGTAGGGTATCACAGAATTGGATCACACAAGCATGCATAAAAGCTATAGGTTTAAAATCATAAAATGGTCACCAAGTTACATGCCATGGGTTGGATGATTTTGACATAGTAGTTGTGTGATTTTTGAATTTCTAAAGTCATATATGGATTTAGAACATAGAAAATATGGAGTTTGTGAAGTTTGATGAATCTTGGGGCCAAAATGCAAATAGTAAAAATTTAAGGCCTTAGTGACAATTTTGCAAAGTATAGAGACAATTTTGTAAATATTGATTGGTGAACCCTTTTATTATGAATATCTTCCTTAGATGTACAAATCCTAACTTAGAATAACTTTAATTACAACCGCACCAATTCTCTAAACCTTCAAAAAGTTTGTAAGTTAGCTTCTAACTTACTCTTAGATAATTTATTTATGATTCTTATATAAGTATCACATTCATATTATAAATGTCATTTTGAGTATGAAACATCATATAATACATTATTGAGTATTTGATTACTTGCTACATGACATGTGAGATTCTCACCATTTTAGCATATTACATATAAATGTAATTTTTCATGAAACTTACTACATATGTACATGTCATGAAATACATTTTGTTCAAACATTGCATGAAAATAAATTTTGTCACGACCCCAAAAGCTAGGATAGGAAATTATCCTAGTGGAACTCATTTATCCACTTTAGAGTGAGTAAAAATGGAGTGGTAACTCTTGGGTTGACAAAGAACCGTCAACGGGTTTCAAATTGATTCATTTTAAAGAATACCAGAGCAAAATTGTATATGGCACCTAATGCTTGTGGGTGCATACATTATGATATTATGCTATGATGAAATGTTATGACCAATGTATTGGGTTACAATATTTGCAGACAAAGACATAGTGTTAACATGAGCTGTACTACGGTCACTGGCAAGTACTCACAATGCATAATGGGAAGCTGTGATGATACCATATGTTATGTTATGTTATGTTAATTATGGTTTTAAAAATGATGAAATTTTATGTTTTTGAAAACAATGAGATATGAAATCTTCTATTTTGAAACATTAAGTTTTTGAAATGAGAAAGTGAAAAATGTTCTCTGAAAGAAAATGTGCATTAAAGTTTTTCTAAGAAATGTTGAGGAATCTGGTTGGGAGACAAATATGGATTTTTCTGCATAACATGCATCTCATGTTTATCATTAATCATGCATATCTTATCTATGTGCAAGTTGGTTGTTTAACTTAGTGAAACTCAAGTAAATCTCACCCTTATGGACCTACTACCATTCTCCCTATAATGATAGAAGTTGTGTTAGGACTAGCATTCAACAAACAAGATAAACCGTTGGCTTCAGATGGTTGAGGAGAAGCTTGATCTGGAGAGGAGGCTAGACTTGATTTTAGCTTTCGTAGCAATGGCTCTATATATTCTCGAGCGGATGCGAGAGTTAGTTTGATTATGTAAATTTTGTTTTATGGAGATTCTATCTCCCACGTTATGTTGAACTCAAGTGGACCTTCTAAGTGAGGAAGTACCTATTTATAGTTTATAAATCATTGAGATGTATAACTCATTCTGGCATTAAATTTTTTATTAACCTTTTTTTCACTGTGATTATTTCATATTGCTAGTTGCATACTAGGATGTATTGCATATTAACTGTCATAAATGGGGGTATGTAACCTTGTGTTGCATGTCCTGACATTCCAAGTCTCCATTTCATCCCAAGTGAGGGTTTGGGGGCGTCACAAAGCCTACCCTGGGAAGTAACAACCAAAACATTAGAGACCCCTGCTGTCGAAGTCAAAATCTGTAAAGTAAGATCGGGAGCTTTAGAATGGGCACTTGACGTGATAAAATACCTAACTACTGGAGAGCTCCCCAATGAAAAGTGGGAGGTGAGAAAGGTGAAGAACAAAGCAACACACTTCACTCTAATAGATGGGGTATTATATAAATGAGGTTTATCCACACCTCTCTTAAGATGCATCTCGTTAGAGGAAGCACAATACATGATGGCAGCAATATACAAAGGTGCATGTGAAGAAATAACTATGGCAGGAGAGCCCTCACTGGGAAAGTCATGAGAGTTGGTTATTACTGGCCACATGCTCTCAAGGATGCAAAAGAGTTTGTTATAAAATTTGCAAAATGTCAACTATATGCACGAGTACTTCATTACCCGCCAGAAAATCTAACGTCGATCACATCACCTTAGCCCTTTGCATAATGGAGAGTCGACATTGCTGGCCCCATGCCACTAGGCAAAAGTGGGGTGAAGTTGTCATTGTTATCATAAATTATTTCACAAAATGGGTGGAAGTAGAAACCTTGGTGATGATCATGACTAATGGAGTCACCAAATAGCTATAGAAAGCTGTCGTATGTCGATTTGGCATTCCCTAAAGCATAATTTCAGATAATGGGTGATATTTCAATTCTAATCACTATCGTGATTTTTGCACCGAGTTAGGAATCAAGGTTAAATAAACCTATTCGGGTCACCCCCAAGCTAACGGACAAGTTGAGGCGACCAACAAAACCTTGCTTGGAACTTTGAAGAAGACATTGGTAGACAAAAAAGGAACTTGGGTGGAAGAACTTCTAGGGGTCTTATAGGTGTATAGAATTACCACAAAGACCCCAATGCCCCCCTTTTGCCTTGACCTATGGAAGTGAAGCAGTAGTACCAGTATAAGTTGGAATGCCAAGCCATAGAGCCGCCATTATGACAAAGAATCTAATAATAAAAAGCTGAAAGAACAGATCGACCTACTGAAGGAAAGAAGGGAATAAGCTAAAACACAAATAACGACTAATAAAAGGAAAGCATAACACTAATTTAACATAAAGGTTAAGCCTAGATCATTCAAAGTTGGGGATTTAGTCTTAAAGGAAGCGGGGTTGACAACTTAAGGAGAAGGGAAACTTAGTCCTCGAGGGGAAGGACCGTATGTGGTTACAGCCAGCCATCGACCAGGATCATATCGCCTCAAGGACGTAGAGGGAAATGAGCTACCTCATCCTTGGAATGCTGAGCACCTGAACAAATATTTTGTTAAAAATTTCTTGTGTAAATTCTAAACTGCGAATAAAGTTATCTCCTTTCCAGATATAGTTTCTTATGACATGAAGTTGTCTCATTTCTGAATGTTAACTCACACAAAAGTCGAGTGCCCTGGCATTTGCTTTTGGAAATTAAAGGATAATGACACTTTCTTGAGTACATCACTTCTCGTTCACAAAGCCGAGTGCCCTCGCACTCGCATTTGGCGATTAAAGGATAATGATACTCCTTTGAGTGTCTCACTCTTCGCCTATTATTGAGGTCGAGCACATCTCTCACCTAGCATAAAAGCTAAGTACCCTCACACTAGCACTCAATGATCAAATAAAGAATCCAATCATCCATTCATACAGGTAAGACTAGTTCCTTTCACCACAACTAACATGATCCAAGCAGATGCATCAGAAAAAATCTAAACAAAATTGAGCAAAGTCTAGATTAGGGAAGATAGTGCAAGTACAAGTGTAGAAAGATGTCAACATAACTATTCAAAAGAATAAAGCAATTACAAGGAAAAGGAAGAAACTAAAGGTTCCAAGCTGGATGAGAAAGGCATCGGACATCACATCCCTACCCAAAAAATAAATAAATTGGAATGAGGCATGGTTTGGATAGATGGTCTTCAAGTTCAGGCACCTTAAGTTCGTATGAGGATGCCCCAACAGATGATCCTTCGACTTTCGCAAACCAAGCTTATAACTAAAGGACCAAGCTCTGTTGCGAACACACTTGAACTTCATGAGTTACGAAAGAAGGCAGGCAACCTCTTCCGGAGAAGACTCCAACTCGAATTCCAATTCGGCAACTCGTTGATCACTGGAGGTAAATTTTCCCTCATTGAATCATTCTCCCTAGGGAAGCCCTGAGTTGTATATACTTTTGGTTGTTCTCCTTGAGATCTTTGTCGGCCGCAACATACTAAACATCAAGTCGATCCATCTCACTCTTGAGGTAGTCAAAATCCATACAAAGCTTCTGGTGAGATTCTTCTGCTTGAGCCACCATGTTTGCTTATTCATCGCAATGCTACTTTGCCTCTTCTAACTCCTTCTCTAGGCAATTGATTCGATCTCACCTGGTATCATGCTTCTTTTCCAATATTCTAGCCTTAAAATCTCCTAAGATCTCTCCAAGTCTTGTTGGAGATCAACCATGTCATCCCAAGTGGGAGGAGGCCTCCTCCAACTCATCCCTCTCTGCCTTAACCTCTAAAACAACCTGGCGGGACTTGTTTACAAAAGTATGCAAGGATTGGACCTCCTCCTCCAATTGAGCCTGGTGATCCACAATCCAGGTAGCAAGCGAATTAACCTCCTAGTATACAAAAACTGGCGGGTTATAAAGCGAGAAGGAGAGGAAAACCACTAGCAGGAGTAAGGAGACTTACTGAGGTAGGAAGTTCTCGAGCTTGTGTGTAGTTTCACGAGCAGATTCATCCTTGGTGTAATTGGCTCATAGGGTGGACTGCGAGGGACGAGGTTGAGGACTAGGCAACCCTGAAAAATTGGGCTCCTAGCCTAGAAAAGAAGACCTTGAGCTACCTACTCTCGCAAATCGACATGGTGAAGAGGTCAAAGGAGGCTGTGACAAAAGGGTTGCACCAGCCAAAACTGCAAACCCCCTTTCCTTAGGTTGCTCGACATCACTCGATGACAAAACTTGGGCTGTAGTCCTTTCTAAATTCATTGGTGAAAGAATCTCTCCCCTCAATGGCCAAGTACTGAAAGGTGGGGATGGTATAGAAACTCGACCCCAGCTATGGTCAACACTTGAAGGATCTTCATGAGACAAACCCCGAGGGTCAACTAGGAGGTCGAGAGTTTCCTCGCCACAAATAGTAGAAGGAATAAAATGTGGGAAACTGACTCTCCCACCTACATCACCCTCAGAAATGTCACAAGTGATCTGGGAAGAAGTTTCCCCACCAATCTTGTGTGCCTCAACACTATCTTCGGGTACTAAGGGTGTCTCTCCTATATCTTTAAAGGGTACTTCAAGAAAAGAACCCTAAAAACCATTTGACATGGACTCGAGAAATGTTGAGTCCAATGCCACGTTAATGTCTACCTCCTCTTTACCAGTCTTAACTAGGCGGTCAAAATTGGATAAAGGCTTTCTCCTCCCCTTCGCCTTCCTCTGAGCTCGAATCAGACCTAAAAAAATGCTACAATCTTCGGCCTAGATATTTTATATCCTTCAGAACTCGAACCAAACCGAACTCAACAAAGTGAGTTCTCTTCCCCAATACGGTTGATTGCCTTGATTGTCTAGTGTCATAGTTGTTGATTCGCAATCGGTTAAATCAAAAGAAGGCTCATTTTTCATTTTGTTTCACACTAGCAGTTGAGATCTAAAAATCATAAGTCACGATCTAACATTGAATGAACTACTTTGTTAGCGTCATCTCTCCTCAGAAAGCTCTAAACTGGCGACAAGATTTACTTTCTTTTCTTTGGCAGGATGGGGTTCATGTTTAGTGGCTCCAATCCTGAATGGGTGTAGAATGGAACAAGCTCGCATGCTCCAGCTGTAGCTCGGTTGAGGCTGAGGTCCTTCCCCAAGAGTTGTAGACTAGGCACATACGGGGTTCCCGCCTATAAGCAACTTATCTTGCATTCTAATGAGTTCCGTTCACTTCCCATTTGCCTAGATTTAGCGAGCAATTGGTTGATCATAGCTTCTTATCTGACTGCTAGTGAAGTATGAGTATCTCGTTAGTAGGGGAATCGATACTTAATTGTGATGTTATTTATAGCATGAGTATCTATGCACATCCTCCATGACCGATCCCTCTTCGGTGAATAAGCAAGCGAGTGATAGAGCGTAGAGAGAGGAGGGGATCTGAGTGTGTTTGTAGTGAATTCTTTAATGTGTAACCTAGCACTACATAGGACTACCTGCATCTTTGGGCTCATGGAACCAGCTGATCTCAAATTGAGGGAAAAATTGTTCTCGAAGAAGCATGACCATCCAGTTGAATCTCGTTACATTGAGGACCAGTAAACTTGAATAGCAAAGAAAATTGAATTTACCAGCTAGAGTCTGCCTGCATAGGAGAGAACCTTGCATGTCCAACTCCTCACTTTGGTCACCATTCTCTCTACTAAGGCAGAGCAATTTGATTTCTTAAGCCCTGAGGAAATAGTGCAAACCCTTAGGAAGGTAATACTGCATCAAGGGTGTTAATCACTAGATGTGTTGGATGGGAGCATATGTTCATGCACAGAGAATCCAGTGCATAACCAAATCGCCGAGGATTTCCAGCAAAGGAGCTTGGGGGTCACAGAAGATGCAAGAGCAAAGGCCTGTGAAAGGGGGCTCAAGCTGATACGGGTCACCACTCCCCATCTTGATTCCAATCACGCCCAATGTTAGCAGCTGGAAACAAGTAGGCCGAACCTACCCCAGGCCTCATTGGCCCTCTCAAATCCTTTTAGGCTTCTTTAGACAACCATTGTCGTCTTGGTTTAATGATTCCTGTAAATAAATATGTTCCAAGTCCCCTGTTAGTATTGGTCCTGTCCCGTACTCTATTTATCGATCTTAACTGGATCAATTGCTTTGTCGGAACTCTTCCCTTGCTTGCTTCATCTCACCTATAATTTGATAGTTGGCATTCTTTCTTTAGTAACAAGATGTAGTAACATGGCTTGTTCAAACAAAAGAGGTACAGAGGTCAATGGACTATTGATTTGAAAGCGTGACTTCCATTGGGGAATACTTTTTAAAGGAATGAAAGCTAAAGAACTGAACACATTTCCAAGATCATCTCATGGCTATTGATACAAAGATTGTCCAAGTCTCTATATTCTCAATTTGGTCAAGTTTAATTGTGCCAATTCAAGTTCACAAACTCAACTTTTGGCAAAAGATTCACACTAAGATCAGAGAAGAGAAAGAAATCTAGAGAGAGAAAGGCTTTCTAGAGAGAAGCTACTTCTTCATTCAACTATAAGCAGAGGAAAGAGCTTATCTTATCCTATGAAACTGAGGAAGGAAAAGAGAGCTACTCTTTAATCTACTAAGAGTTACGTAGGGGTTTGCCACCACTAAGAAGTGTATAGCATGCAATAGGTTTTGTACCCAGATCTGCCTTACCAAACATGGCTGCATACTGAATGCCTCCCATGCAGTGTGCTGAAATGAAAAGACAAGTTGAAGACTTAATTGCAAAAGGATTAGTGCTTGAAAGTAAAAGCCTATGTGCTTTCTTGTTATAAGAGAGTGGCTTGCCTCTCTTCCTTCCTTTGGTAAGTACTAGAGTAGTAGATGCGCTCTTGGAGAGGAGAGTGGGTTAACAATTCCTGTTGGGAAGCCTGACCTTCAGGCTGTTAAGCCTGCAACCACTAAAAAGCAAATTGCAAAGCTGCATGACAGCAGTGCTGGCAGTGTCCTTTCACTCGCAAGACCAAGGGAAGAAAAAGACTGAAAAAGACTTAGACTTAATAGGAGAAGAAAGATTGGCAACAAAGACTCTCTACCTTCGATTAACCTGTCGTACTTTCAACTTCCCCCCTTCTCGACACTGATTCACGATTCTAGCCTCAGGAGAAGTGGGAGAAGGAGAGGAACTCACAACATCTATTATGACAAAGCAATTGCAATTAAGTCATTCTAACCTACTTTCGGAAAATCATCAGCAATGGATGAGCCGGCAGCATGCAAGCTCAAGCTCAAGGGAAAAAACGTTGGGTTTCAAACCTCATACCAAGAGAAAGATGTACCTTATTTTTAAATTTATCTTATAAAATTATATTAATTTATATTAACTTTTGTTTTATTAAAAAAAATGTGGCTCGCGTATTTACATGGCAAGGCATCAGGAATATGAGTACATGGCAAGGCAACTCTTGCATGACATTCCTCTGATGTGAGAAAGACAATCCCTTAACTACAATAAGTAACTAGATTTATGTGCAGCTCCTTCATGTTCCCCCTGATCCCCAATCCTTCAACTCGTTCCAGGCATGAGATGTATTTGTAGAAGAGAAATTATTTGTATAAGTTTCGAATAGACAAATCTCATGCAAATTCTTGTAAAAAAGTGGACCTCATCTTAAAAAAAGTGTAAAAAAAATATTCTTTATTAGTGTGACCCATCTTTTATAAAAAACTTATATGAGACTTATCTATTTGTGATTTGTACTTAATATTAGTCATTTGCGGAATAAAAGAATGTGTACTCTTGAGAGATATGAAAACGAAAAATGGATATTCAAAATAAGTACTTGCTTGAGACTTGCCTGCACTAAGCCCTAGGGAGTAAATAGGAGCCTCTTTTTGCTATGAGGTATATGGACTGGACATGAGAGATTTTTGTCAATTCTTTTTTTCTTATTTTTACTTTTAAATATGAGTATATGGCAAGACAAGTGGTGATGCATTGCCTATAAAAGGATGCACTCTTGTTGTGTAGAAAAGATCTAAGGAGTATAGTAAAAGTTAGAGAGGAGGATCTGCGTAAAAGAAAGAAAGAGAAGTAACGAAAGGGAGGGAAAATATCAAGGGAGAAAGAGAGGTGGAGAAGAAATATAAGACAGAAGGAGAAAGAGATCTAAGGAGAAGCAATATAAGAGAAAGAAAGAGAGAGAAGAAAAAGGATGACAAAGAAAGGCAGAAAAAGAGAGAAAAATAATAGAGGGATGGAGAAGAAAGAGAAATTTTCTATTGGTATATATAACTATTTTATTATTATATCATGCTAACTATTAATTGTTACTTGATTAACCATCTATTATTAGTCTTATCTTGGCACCCATGATTAATCATTTATTTATTAATTATTATTTCGAAATCATAATTAATTGTTTAATTAATTATTATTATTATTTTGATTCTTAATTAATTATTAGCTGTCATTTCAACATCGATCTACTATTTATATAATTAATTGAAATGATTAAATTAGTATGCTTAACTAATTATTATTAGTCATTCCAACATCTGTTTACTATTTATTTAATTAATTAAAATGCTTAAATTATCAAATTTGTGTCTTTTTTTCCATCACTCATAAAGCTGTCTGTACTTGTTCAAATGGTATTGCTTTAGACTTGTCCTTATAACAAGCTAATGGAATTATGAACACAATGTTGATCAATTTTTATGATTAAAATACCTGACCGAAGATGTTTGGATCCTGAGATTGGTACCATATATGATTTTGAATAGTTCAATGCATCCAATGGCGGGTGCAGTCCTTGGTGGATGCATGCCTCGTGGCCGTAAGAGGTAGTACGGGGTGCACAACTCACTAAGAGAGGAACCACGTGTGCAATTTACAGTTAACAATAAACAATAATAAATGTGAAAATTTGGGATAATGCTAGGTGAAGATGAAAATTAGTATGCTGATAATTGTTGTATTATTTGACATTCTCTTTATGTGATCATGGCTCATTTATATGCATATTTGGTTTTTGGTATAAGTCGGGATGAAATGAGCATGTTAATAATTGTTGCATTTATTGGTATCATATCTTTATTGGATCACAGCTCATTTTAATTTTAATATGAAAATAAGTTTGATAATAATTTCTATATTTGTTGGTATCCATGTTATTCAATGAATGTTCATTTCTACATATTCAATATCTATTTGCTCATTGTTACATGTTCGTTATTATTTGTGCACTATTATCTTCTCATTATAATATGCTCACTTGTTCATGTAACACCCCGCCAAATCATACCAAGAAACCATGAGAATAATGGGACTTTGGCCATGATGGTTTAGAGACTAAGGTGAGAATATGAATTTTTTACAAATTGGATCTTTGACATCTAGAAAGAAACATGAATTGGGTAAGTGACCTTCACCATCTTTCTAGTTAAGATTTGTTTTGGAGATCACTGGTGCAATAAAAATTTTATGGAAAATATATGTCAAGGAACCAATAGAAAAGTGGCATGAAGAGGACTTGTCATCTTAATGGGCTTGGAGATGAACTGATAACATGTTATGGATCATAGCTAGATATGAAATGGGCTTATGCATGGAAAAGTTAAAGGATCAAACTCTTGAGGAAAAAGCCTAGAATGGGCCCAAAGTAAAGCCCAAGGTAAGGCCCAAAACAAAGCCCAAAGTTGAGGCCCAACTTAGTTACTAAAAGAGCCCGAGGTGAGGCCCAAAAAAATAGGCCCAACCAAATGCACCAAGGCCCATTAAGGAAATCCCAACCCAAGGCCCAAAAAAATGCCTACTTAGGAGGAAACATGGGGCAAAAGATTGAGCCCAACTTGGAGATCAAACTTAAGTTTCACTCTTACACTAAGATCACAACACCTATGCATGGAAATGAATAGCTTGACCGAAACAAGTGGCACCCTCAACTCCAACTTGGTTGGAAAGTTTCTTACACTATCATGACATGAACTTAAATTATATTTGACAACCTCTAGCCTAGAAGACAAAACCAACTCAAACCCTTCCAAACACCATTCTTAGCCGAGTAGCACACTTGGCATCAAAACTTGATTTCTCTTCCTTCCATCTGCCACCAAGCCATCACCCTATCGATTTAGAACTCAACACATGTTACCCTAATCAAGGAAGAAGTACCAACTCATGTCATGACCTCTAGCAACATGTCAAACCCGTGCACTTCACTAAAAAATGCCATTAAGTGCAATCGGGTGTCACTCGAATGAAGCCATCGGTTTGTGTCAATTTGAATGGAAGTATTTGAAGAAAGACAAGCCCTAATATAGAGTCATTGATGGGAGAACTAAACTTAGCATAAAGGCCTAGGATGCATCATTATACACATACAAAAGAGGAAACAAAATCACCTAGCATCTAGCCGAGCATCGTCATGGACATGCCTACAAACTCTCAACTATTCACACGCCATCACCTTTGTCCCTAAGAAAAGATTGAAGTTCCAAGGCATTCACCCATTAATTGACACATAACCCCTTACTTGGCCACAAGATTTTGAAGGAAAACTAAATAGAGGATGGAAGAAGCCAAATGGCTCTTCTCAGCCACCAACACTTCACTCACCTCCCTCCCACCTCTTTCACCAAGAAGCCAAGTGTCTCTCACCCTCATCTCTTCTTTTCACAAGAAAGAAACACTTATGCACCTACTAAGCCCTTAGACCTAAACTAGCTAAGAGAAACAAGTGGTTTTAGGCAATGGTTTTGAAACTTGAAGGGGAATCTAATCATGACTTAGCTATTCTCATGGAAATTTGTTCAAACTTAAGAAAACTTACACCCGTACACTCCACACACTCAGTTAGCCTTCATCCTTAGGCATACAAGAGATTTCCCTAGCTGCACATAAGAAAACAAAGAGAGCATCATCATAACTCCCTAGCTGATTACACCATGATGAACTTATGTGTGATTTTTCGGATGAACCATGTTATACTTTGCTTCTTGTATGGTTTTCTTCTTCTTATGAATCCTATAAATAGCATTCTTCATCCCCCACTTCCATCCACACCACTTTCAAGATTATTTGAGCTTTGTGTTAGAGAACATCCATAAACATTAAGTAGGCGAGAAACTGAGCACCCTTGCAAGAGAATTGGTTGAGTGCCCCAAAACTTTGAGTTTGGTAAGTGAATCTGCTATGAATTTTTGTTAGAGGATAAATCAACATGTTAAGTCTTGATTCAGGTTATAAAGCTGAGTTTTGATCGGAGTTTTAGTATTGATAAACCGATTGGAAGCATACTTGGTTAAGATTTCATGTTTGATGGAATAAGCTTGTGTTAATCTTGGAATATGATCATGACATGCTTAGATATGAAGTTATAAGCTTAGATAAGGTCTTGTAATGATAGTTAAGAGTTGATATTTGAAGAAAGATCACATGCCATGTTAGATTTTAAATTGATAACTGGGATTAATCATCAAGCATGTTTCGGCTTCTACTAGATTAAGAGTTTGATTGTGATATTTTGACTAAGTTTCCTATAATAGGTCTTGAAATCATTTAGAAGTATGATATCATCATGATAAGAAAGGTATACATTATTTTAAGGATTTCAAGTGTTATACGTCAAAGATAAGTTAGATACATCACTATTGAATACTCAATTTTAGGAATGTATGGTAATTTGGTGTTATCCATCATGTAGAAGTTAGTATACTCATTTGTGAATTAAATCTAATATACTAGCATGATAACTAGATATAATTTGATCAATAGTTGGGTGTTAACTTTCAGATTTTCCAAGAAGTGCATTTAGAACATAAGCTTAAAATCAAATACAGTGAAAAAGTTGGCAACATACATGTTTGGCAGAAATTTGGGACTACCAAGTGAGTTTTGATTACAAATCTCAACAAGTTAACAACCAACTTAAATAACAGTATACATATGCATGCATGATAGTAAATGACATGAATACTGACGTGAACATGAATGGGAGTGACATGACTTGGCAAATAGCATGACATGTATGACCTAACTTGGAAACTGACATGGATTGAACTGACGTGAATTGAACATGAACTGAAAATGAACTGATTTGGACTGAATATGAACTTGAAATCTTGTTTAACAATAAACATGGTTAATTAAACATGAGATGTGGATGCTACACGGGTCTTCTAAAGTCGTGTGCTCATGCTGATACCGCATCACATCACATCACATCACAAACATTTGCGCCAACTGTGAGTACATCAATATACTGAAATGAAAATGTGGTTGACACATCAACATTTGTGCCTGACTTCACTATTCAGGTCCCATTTGAAGCCTGTTAATCTTTACCTTATCAACCTAAAGAATTTTGCACCAATTTAAGCACTCCATCATGAACAATGACGTCCCACTAGGATAATAACCAATCCTAACACTTGGAGTCTTGATTAAAATAAAAGACTACTGACTTGAAAATACTATTTTTTGAGACATACTCTACGCGTGTGACATGACGTGACATAGAATAAATGATCGTATGACAGATGGCATGGTATAACATGACATGACATGTAATAATATGCATGGCATGGCATAACATATCATATACACGATATGTACTAGAAATAAGTCATAGCATAATATAACATAATGTATAACAGATAAATATGTACTTGGAAATACATCATAGCATGGAATAATAATGTGTAACAGATAAGCATTTACTTAGAAATAAATCATAGCATGGTATAACATGACATTTCTAATAAGCATAATAAACAAGAATGATGGTTTTTTACCACTATACATACATAAATATCATGAAAGTAACTTAGAGACTAACTTACAGTGATTAAGTGCGACGTAAAAGTAGCGTGAATTAATGTGAACTGAAAGGAGATATATCTAAGGGTTAGAAACCTCTCACTAAATACTTAGAAATATAAAATTCATTAACTTATGGCAAAATTTCTATTTTACCCCTCTACTTGTGGGAAATTATCATTTTGCCCCTAAATTAAGGATTTTACATCTTAACTCCAAATCTTACCTCATGTAGATTTTATCCTAAATTCAAATATCTAATCAAGAAAATTTAAAACACAACACAACCATAAAAACTATGCTTAGGCCGATTCACTTCAAAGGGCAACCTCTTGATTTTTGTTGCAATTTACTAAAACTTCAACTTTCATGCTTAAACCAATTTATGCAACACTTAAAAATCACATCCTATATTTTAAAATCATGCTAATACAATATATATATATATATATACCATAAAAATCATAAACTCCTTATGTCAATGCCAAAATACTAAGTTTTGGTCAAATAGAACAAGTCCTTGATGTTCTTGGTCTAACAATTTTCAAATCAACTCCAAGGACTCCAAAAGTCCATATACACACTCTTTACATGTTTATAAAGACATAAATGATAACATACTTGAACAAACAATCAAAAATCACAAAAAAGCATTATCAAATCATTGACATGCTTATTAAGTCTAAAATTGAGTATTACATATTCTTGACTTAGATCAAATCATTAAATCCAAAATTTTCATGAAATAAACCTTCAAGAAATAAAATCATATACCTCATATTCAAGTTATAAACTTGATCTAAGCAATAAACCCAGGATCACATGGAAAAAATTCATAAAAACACAAAGTAAACCCGTGAGCATCAAGTTTGTGTCATAACCGAACCTTTTCATGCATAATAATTTATTCCATCAAGATCAAAACTAATATTCTACAAAAATGACTTCCTAGCACATATATCAAAGTCCTAAGAACAAACTATGTGAATATCAAGACTATAGGATCATGTTTCTACAATAAAAGATTACAACTTTCCCAAAACTGAAACTATCAATTTTCCAAAATCATGCAAAACTCTCTATAAACACTATTAACATGCAACAAATCCAAACCTAAATTTCATATTAACATGCTAAATCTTCACCATAAAAATATATAACCAATATTTCACCAAAACTCTCATAAAAAATCAAAGTTTCACACAAACATCCAGATTGTCGTCCAATATGACCTTTCCACGCTCAAACCAAATTTTTACTAATCAAACCTCCATGAAAAATTACAAAAAATATATCAATGGAAACTAGATGAGAATGGAAACAAAATATATGAAGGAAAGTTTGAGATAATCGACTTAAAAAAGTTTCAAAGAAATCAAGAAAGAACAACTAGGAAAATTGCTTGAAGACTCTCTATCGGGTTCTCTCTAGAAAATGGATTGTGAATGCAAATCTAAAGTGTGGGAGGCAAGGGAAGACTTATACAAAGTGTAGGACTGACATGGGTGGCTGAATGACTTCTGGATAGGAGGTTGGAAGCGATAGATGGGGAGATAAATCCTAGCCGAGTGGATGTTTATGATCTTGTAGCCTTTATGTCTTCCATCAAAAGACTATTGGGGGCTGAAGTGAGTGGCGGTTTGAGCCATTTTATAGGCCTTGGGAGGGAAGAAACTTCTTAAAGAAGCCTCCGATGGTGTTGGCTTTCGGTGGGCCAAAGGTGAGCCTTACTGATGGGCTCAATTTTGGGGTTTCATAGGTTTCACTTTGGGGTTTTACTTGGGTTCAAACCCAAATCCAACTTTTCTTGGTCCAATGTGATTACCAAGATGTAATAAAGTGGTTAAGGGTGCATGAGTGAAAAATTGAGTGATTAATAGTATGGAAAAGTGATTAATCCATGTGATTAAACACTTAGGCCTCATTTGTTTTCATAACCATTATCATCTCATCTAATCATTACAACTTTTCCAATTTTTCACACAAAATAAAATAAACAATTCAACTTTTTCAAATCCCAAATAAAAATAATATTAAAAAATATATTCTAATAATATTTTATTTAACTTTCAACTTTTATCTCAACTCATATAATCTCGTCTCATCTCATCTACGAAAACAAACGAAACCTAATCACCCCAGTCACAAAGGGTTGAAGTTGTGGTTTAGGGTTTTGGCCATCATGAGAGTTTTAGGCTTTCAATTGAAACTCAATGGCTTGGGGTTTCACTAGGGTTAAAACCCTCTTTTGGTTGGTCAAAAAGGTTTTAGTTGGATGAAATTGTGTTTGCATAGGTGGCATGATCACATGGCTTGATTTGCATCCAATCCATCACACTTAACTCACTAAGTGACAAATGTCCTAGTACTATTTGACTAAATAGCTAGGAATGTGCCAAGTGTTCATCCAAGAAGCAATCCTAGTTATTCTAGGTGGATCTGGACCTTCCACATAGCGATTTGACAATCGCTTGAATCAAGTGCCACATGGCGCTATCCCAGGTGTTACTATTCACCCAAAAAATTACGAAAATTATTATTGCACCATAAAATCTTAAATATTTCTATGAGTCTAGTGGTGCAATTCGTTTCGCAAAATTTGACTCTTATGTGCCTTAATTAAACCAAAATGCATTTTGGAACACTTATGATCCAGAAAATTAAAAACGTATTATTACAAAATAAAATCCTAAATATTCATCTAAGACTAATGGTGCAAACTGTTTCTCAATCTCATACTCCTTAAGTAACTCAAATAAATAAAATGACACTCTTGCCACCATAGCGGGTAGAAAGTTGACTATGCTGACATGTTAAAACCTAAGCAGTTGTTCAATTCGTGAAATCTTTACGGAATGTCAAGATGCTCCTAAGGTCTTAAGAAATTCATCTACTGAATTTTCGGCCGGTTGTTACAACCGGCTCCTGTCTGGATGTCCTTGCGACACTTGTATCAACCATATGCTTCCGTTCGAATGTCCCCTCAACACACGCCTCAACCACCTGCTTTTGCCCGGATGTCCTCGCGACACCTGCATCGGCCACCTACTCCAGCCCAGATGTCCCCATGGCACCCGCATCGGCCACCTGTTGCAACTCGGATGTTTCAGTGATACCCCCCCCCCAATTCCATCACCTGCCTAAATGGGATCTCCATAGCACCCGCATCGGTTAGCAACTTTCTTGATGCATCCGCACCACCCACCGAGAAGTCGGTGGCATGGGCTCCTCCAAAACTGCCTATGAAGCAACCTCTGGCTTGGATGAGGTCCTGAAAGGCGAGGAAGGTATAGAAACTCTGTCCTCGTTGAGATCCACGACCAAGGGGTTATCTTGAGACAAAGACCTCTAGTTAAAAGGGAGAGTGGGTGTCACGCCACCGGATGTTGTAGACTCATAGAGGGAATAGAGTGAGGAGAGTGGTCACCCATGTCTCCGATCCCTGGAGATATGACAACAACCGGGTCAACGGTCGACTCAGAGGTAGCCGTGCATTCCTCGACATCGTCATCAAGAGAAGTAAGGGTCTCCGCTGCATCCTCGAACGGCACAATGGGTTCGGGGGAACCCCTTGGAGTAGGTTCAAGGTAGGCTAAAAAAAAGACCATCTCAAGCTCTTCCTCATCCTAACTAAGGGCTTTGGTCGGCCCCTGATCACTTGGCGGGGTAGAGGATGGAACCAATAAGGGCAACGTGGTAGAGCGAGGATCGCGCAAAGGACGATCTAAACTCATTGTTGTCAAAAAGTTAAACTTTTCTTGCTCTAGGATGGCGTCCATGCTATTTGGGATAAGCAGTTCACGTCGAGTTGATTCCCCAGCCCCCAAGGATGACGGCACTTGCAAAGACTAGCCAGGGCCTCCAAATGGAAGGGGTACCTCCTGCTTGATTCAGTGATGTTGTTGGTTCTCGATGACTGATAAGCCACCTCACCTTCGGTGAGAGGTTTCTTCCCCTTCCTCGCCATCAGTGGACTACAAGGCCTTTTCTAGCCCCAAGAAGTGAATGGATCTCTTAAGAAGTGGCAACCATTAAAACTTGGTCAGTCCGGCATCACGAAAAACTAGTCAATATTGGCTCCGGTCAGCAAGGCGTCAGTCCAAACCTCCTCCTGGTGACTCTCGACCTAAGAATAGACCGCCCCAAGCAAGCCTTTTCCCGGTAAAAAAAAGTTCAGAGAAAACTCATTGTCGTCAGGATCGACTCCCCACGACTTGACCAGGGAACCCTTAACACGGCCTCACCGAAGGGAAATTTCCAGCCATGGCCTGACACAAAAAAGAACCTCTTGAACCAGTTCTTAACATGGGAAAAGTGGGGTTCTAGCAGGTAACCCTGTACTTGCCACGAGAATAGAAGCTGTAGAGGTTGTCTTCATGGTGCCACACCCCATGTGTGTAAAAGAACTTCTTGACCGTCAAATCAGGGTAGTGTAGTCTTCACCCTCAGCACCCAGGACCATGTGCCAAAGGATGCAACATGACATTAGTATCCTCCACACATTGGGATGAAGCTGCGACGGGGCCAACACGAGGTAGTCTAAGACATCTTGAATTGGACGACAGAAAGGAAGCCGCATACCATTCAAAAACATGGAGGTGTACAGTGCGACCTTCTCAGTGAACCCGTCTGAGTTGATGGCCCCACAGAGAGCCCCTGAGACTTCCAAAACAACGGAGTCAGACACTCCGTAGGAGTTCCTCACTATGTTCGAATTTGACAAGAAAGTGGCTGCAAACCAATGGTACCCATTAAAATACTGTGGGTTGTCCTACCCCAGGATGGTCAGAAGCCCTAGGATTCCTGGAAGACCCCTCAGGGTGTGACGAGCGTGAGCCCCGAGATGAGAAATGAGAGGTGTTTTTGGGTGCCATTGACACTGGAGGAAAGGAACTGAGAAAGAAGTGTATGGGTTTTATGAAGAAGGAAAAGGCACAGAGAAAGAGAAGTTGGAGATTTTTGAAGAAAATGGAAAATGAGGAAGGCATGGTAGAAAAGAAGAGATGAAGGTCAGAACTTGGGGTTTAAATAGAGGTCGATGTCGATTGGACTACTCTGAGCAAGAAGGTGACAAGTGTCACTAGAGAGGGAACTTTAGGACCAAATCCTGTGATCCCTGCTACATGATGAAACATAGGGATCGAGCCGTCACATACTACCCTAGGCGTGGGAAAGTGTAGTAGTGTAGACAATGAACACAAACCGAGCCTTTACATGTTACGAGTCATTGAAGTGTCATAGTGTAAAAAAGAAAATTATCACCGCATGGGTATGGTAAGAATTTGCGGACTAACTTGAAGAGATATATTCTTCCCCTACCGGGTTGGGCCTGGTCCATCGCAAGGAAGCCCAAAGGTCATAATATAACTAGCCTAGCAAATGATTAAGGAAAAGAGGGCCCAAGATCAGGGCATAAAAAGGATCTGCGTGGGAGGATGGGACAACATCCATGTTAGCATGCCTTTGTCCGAAAAATCCACAGGGAAGCCACGCCCTATTAAATGCTCAGATATGGAATACAAACAGGAGATCTTGGCGGGTGGCTCTATCCCTGACATGGTGCACAAACGAAGGCCAAACTTCACCACCTGTCACAATGGATACGACCCAGGGAAGCCATGCCACATTAAATGCGATGACATGGTACCCAGTACAATGAGCGGACACCCCTAGCACAAAGGAAACAAAGGTGCCACCTAAAGAGGGAATATAAGAGCCTAATCTCAAGTAAGAAATTTAGACTTACGCATTGTCAAATTCTCTAAAGAAATAAAATGATTGACTGAGGCATCGAAGGTGTCACACACATACCAAACCTTAATGTTTCTTGTATTGCAGGTCCTCTGAGCCCATTGATCGGGGTGCGAAACACATCAACAAAAGGAACCCTCTAGTCCATTCAATCTATGTACTATGTTACTACTTTGTTAAGAACTCAAGCTTCTCATAATCGTGCAGAAATGTGGTAACAAAGATCTCTAATGTTTTCCCAACTACAATCTACAACAATGCACCCATTCCTACTATAGTGTTCTTTGTAGCCAGACAAAATAACAGCTTCCCTAAGGAAAATGCAAGCTGGGCTCAACCATACGTACCTAGCCTTAATACCTAAGGTAAAATCTCTAGTTTCTGTTAAGGAATTTAGACCTATCAGCCTTTGTAATGTAATATACAAGTTGATTTCCAAAGTTTTAGCAAACAGAATTAAAGGGGCTTTAAATGAGATTATCTTTGCAAATCAGAGTGCCTTCATCCTAGGAAGGCTTATCTCTGATAATATTATGATTGTCTATGAGCTGTTGAACAGCATGAAGAGAAGACAGAAGGGTGGTACTGGTAGTATGGCCATAAAGTTAGATATGTCCAAGGCCTATGATAGAATTGAATGACCATTTTTAGGAGTGTGTTTGTTGAGTGAAGTATTCTGTTTTACTAAATGGAAGGCTAGGAAAGATGATTACTCCCTCAAGGGGATTGAGGCAAGGAGATCCTCTTTCTTATTACCTTTTTATAATTTGTGCAGAAGGATTGAGTCAATTGTTTAAGGTAGAAGAAAAGAGGGGTGATATAAGGGGAGTTGCAGTTGCTAGAGGAGGCACAATAATTAATCACTTAATGTTTGCATATGACTGTGTGATTTTCTGTAAAGCAAAATATGAGTGGAAGCAGGTCTAAGTAATTTTGAGGAAGTATGAAAGGGCCGCAAGATAGACTCTTAATAAACAAAAGACCTTAATCCTATTTAGCTCTAATACAAGTAGGGCCAATAAGAATCTGATTGTGAATGAAGCTGGGACAGGAATAGGTGAGAACTATGAGACATATTTGGGCTTACTTGCAATTGTAGGGAAGGCAAAATATAAGACTTTCAACAGCATAAAAGAGAAGGTATGACATATGATACAAAATTGGAAGAATATTTTTCTCTTTAGAGTAGGGAAGAAAGTATTAATAAAGGAAGTGCTACAGGCTATTCCAACATATTCAATGAGTGTTTTTATGCTCCCAAAGAAGTTATGTAGGGATTTGGAAACTATGTTTTCAAGGTTCTGGTGGAGACATAATCAAAAGGATAAAAAATATACATTGGTGGAGTTGGGATAAGATGAGCTGTTCAAAAAAGGTGGGTGGCTTGGGATTCAAAAATATGGAGTAATTTAATAGGGCAATGGTGGCAAAGTAAGGTTGGAGATTGTTGAAGGAACCAAACTCATAGTGGCCAGGATCTTCAACGAGAAGTATTTTAAGAATTTGCACTTTACTGAGGCCAAGATTGGAAATGCCCCTTCTCTAATATGGAGGAGCATTTGGTCAGTCAGGGAGTTAGTGCTGAAGGGAACAAGGTGGAGAGTGTGGAATGGAAGGGAGGTAAAAACTTCGGGACAGAAATGGCTGCCAACACCCACAACTTTCTGTGTATAATCACCCATAAAAATTCTTAATGTTGATTCTCAAGTGTATAAACTAAATGATGAAGAAGGAAGAAGATGGAAGGAACAACTAGTTAGAAGCATTTTTAACAGTGACGAAGCAGATGTAATAGTGTCTATCACAATTAGTCGATTGGGGAATGCTAATAAACAGGTTTGGGTAGTGAGAAGTGTTGAGAAGTGTTGAGAATGTTTGTCAATAGTAGTGAAAAAGTAATGAAAAAGTAATAATAAAATATTGAATAGTAGTAAAAAGTAGGTAAAAAGTAATGAATAGTAGAAAAGTAGGTAAAAAGTAATAATAAAGTAAAGAATAGTAGTGAGAGTACCTCAAGTACTCTCACTTGCCAAACACACCCATAATGAGAGAAAGGGTGAGTCTTCTATGGAAAGTAGGACATCAAAGCAGAGGAAGCAAATATGGGATCTTGATGTGTGTGGAGGTTGTAAACATTTCTTATGGAAAGCTGTTAGCAATACCTTGCCAACAAGAGTTCATCTATACAATAGAAAAATAATGGATTAATTATATTTTGCTCTCTCGAGCTTTCACTCAATTCACAATGTGCCTCCGAAACTACTAATTGCATCAAAGTGGACCCTCGAATTTCAAAACTTCCCAATTCCCCCCTTTTGGTCTACCAGCAGCATTAAATCTAACAGAAATTCACTGCACGTGCTGCTCATGTGCATAACATTCATTGCAAAGATGTAATTTTAATCTAATTTATTATCATTAACCATATAAAACATAAAATCATATATGCTATCAATTAATAATAAATCATAAATCATTTAAATTTTTTTTATTAATTTATATATGGCTAATGAATATCAAATAATTTTATTGTGTACATAGATTATTCATACTTGCTTGTAACTTAGATATAAAATAATTTTATATATGGTTAATGATTAATGATTTATTATTAATTGATAGCATATATTACTTTATATTTTATATAGTCAATGATAATAAATTAGATAAAATTACATATTTGCAGTGAATTTCTATTAGATTTAACGTTGCTAGTAGACGGAAAAGGGGATTGAGAAGTTTTGAAAGTTTGAGGGTCCATTTTGATGCAATTAGTAGTTTCGGAGGTATATTGTAAATTAAGTGAAAGTTCGAGAGGGTAAAGTGTAATCCACCCAAAAATAATAGATGACTCTTTGTGCCCACTATGTCTAAGAGAGGACGAAACTGTGCCACATGCCCTATGGCTTTGTCCAGCTACATCAGATGTATGGGCTGAAAAGATGAGTCTAATAGAGAAGTGGCAATCTGATGGGAAAGACTTTCAGCAACTGTGGATGAAGATGGTGAATGGTCTCACGAAGGACAAGCTGGAGAAGATAATGGCTATTATGAATAAAATTTGGAGTAAGAGGAATGAAATCATCTTTGAAAATAAGTTCATGAGTCCTGGGGAACTAATGCAAGGAGCCATTACAGGATTGGAAGACTTTCATGACGCAAATAACATATACTGTGAAAAGGAGATAGGAAAATTTTCACCTAGCTGTAAATAGAAATGGGAAAAGCCAATGGCAAACACTTGCAAGGTCAACTTTGATGCTGCTCTGGACATAGAACATTAGACGACAAGGGTGGAGATTCTAGTTAGAAACAACTCGGGAGACATTATGACTACAATGTGATCTTCTATGAGGTATGTAGTATCTCCTTTTCTGGTAGAGTGTTATGCACTTTGGAGGTCGATGGAGCTATGCAAAGAGTTGGACTTTTGGGATGTCGTATTGGAAGGTGGTGCGAAGAATGTGATTGATGCAGTAAACTCTGAAATGGAGGATGAGTCGGAATGGGGACAAGTGATTCAGGATTTAAAGACAATGCTAAGAATGAGTGACATAGGGTCTTTGGTTTTCATACATAGAGAAGGGAATGAAGTGACACATATTTTAGCAAATGGCTTTATATGTAGAAGAAGAATGTTGTTGGACAGAAGGACCATATCAGATAGATCATTTAATTGTAAAGAAAAAATTATGTAATGTGTTGAATAAAATAAAATAAAAGAAAATTACGTATTACTTTTAAAAAATAAAATAAAATAAAATAAAACTTTCCTAACATTCTGAAGTATTGAATCAACCGTGTTAATGGCGACCACTTTCTTGGTACCTGATCTTCGATGCTAGCAAGTTGTAGCAACCATGCTTGACCGCGTGGCCAAAAGCCTAGGACCACATCGTTAATCTGGCCCCATTCTACATTTTGTTTTCTTTTTTATTGCATTGGCGTGGTATTGTAACAAGGTTACTATCGGACTTCTTGTCTTTTAAATGCAAGTTGCCTTAAAATAACTTGAAGAACATTTTTAAAAATATATTGTCAACATCACATGTCGACCAAACAAATAAATATTTAAAAAATTAAGAAAAATTAAAAAAATGAAGTAACAATAAAAAAAAATTTAAATATAAAAATTGATTGTGCATTTGTGGTGACCAAGTATTAATCCCTTGGACTAGGTGGTGGTCATGGTCGGTCGTAAGAGTCATGGCCACCACTTGGTGTTTGTTAGGAATGTAATTAGTCCGGTTTAATCCAGTTTTATATATTTTTTAGAACCAAACCGGTAAAAACTGATTTTGAAGATTTAAGAGTCGATACTAGACCAATTTACTACCGAAACCGAAACTTTTGGATTTTCCAGTTTTGGTCAAATCAGGTCTGATTTTTCCGATTTTATGGATTATATATATTAGTAATAATATGGTATTTACATATACTAAACTATTAGTCTATTTATATTATAGTATAAGTATATTATTTTAATAATAATTAACACATACTAGTATAATATTAAATTTAACTATAGTCTATATAAGTTCTAAACTTTTATATAAGTATATATGATCAAATGTGTAAATATTAAAAATTATAATATTAATTTTATGTTATATCACATGTTATGTTATATTAATTCTATGTTATAAGATTAATAGACTTGAATAATAATATTAGAATATCATGTTATATTAATTAACAATTTAGCAGATAATATATATAATATAATATTAAAAATTATAAATATATACTCAAGTCCGATTCGGTTTAAACTGGTTTTCAAAATATGAAAACTGGAATCGCACCGGTTTAAGACCGATTTTAGTTCTTAAGAACCGGTATTGCACCGGATCGCTTACTAATTGGACCAAATCGGTAGATCCGATTCAGTTCAACCGATTTTTCAATTTTTTTACACTCCTAGTGTCTGTTGAGAAGGAGAGACCTTTTTTTTTCTTTTAATTTTTAAAATTTTGTGATAACATAGGATAAGATGCAATTAAAATTTTAGAGAAAAAATAAATTTTAGAGACCTTCTTTCCTTACTTAACGGCATATGATGTTAAGTTGGATATTATGCAAATTGCTTTGAAAGTGTTGAGTCAAAGTAAACATGAAGATCTTGAGTCAAAGGCTGCATGTGGCATAGGAGAAACCAGAAGATTTTTTAAAATAAAATCTTAACAACAGACCAAGTAATTGAGCATGCTTTGATTTTGGCTAAGGATTACAAAGAAGCTAGAGTTAAGAAACAAACCAGAAAGCTTTCAAGTTGCTGTTGGCAGGCTCCTCCTCAAAATGCATTGAAGTTAAATGTAGATGGGGTTGTTTTTGAAACTCTAAATATAGCAGGCGTTGGTGTTATTTTAAGAAATACTTCCTGTGAAGTGATCATGGCTGCAAGTATGAAGGAAAATGGAGTGAATGACCCGATGAAGATTGAGCTTCTTGCTATATTGAGAGGGCTACAAATCTGTATTCCCATGGGTATTTATGAACTTATTATTGAAAGTGATTGACTACTTATAGTAAATGAATTGACTGAAGTAGGTGAATCAAGATCTTTATGGGGTAATTTTTTTTATGAGGTGAAGAATATGATGAAGATGTTCTCAAAATGTTCTATTCAACATAAGGGACGGATGGCTAATGAAGCAGCTCACACTTTGGCAAAGTATGACATACATCTAGATGACTTGGTAACTTGGTGGGGTTCATTCCTAGAGTATATTTCACAAGTTATTTGGTATGAGACTTTGATGTAATTGTGGTTGTTCATGAATAAAAGTTTTATCTTCCTATCAAAAAAAAAAAAAAAATGTTCAAGTATCCCATTTTCCCTTTGAAAAAAATAGGTCCATTATTTAAAAAATAATTTTTTTTTATGTAAGTTTCAAATTTATCAATTTTTAAAAAATTAATACGTAAAACTTCCATGATAAATATCATTTCTGAAATCTCAAAATAGTCAATGTGATGGCCTGCTAGCCAAATGCTCTAAAATAAAACATAAAAATCCCTGTAAACCCTACAAAATCACTCCGATACGTCACACGTGCAGCTTTAGGTAGTCCTGACTAAGGGAATGTTTAGAAAATGAGATAAGGTGAGAAATTTATAAATAATAGTAAAATAATTTATGAATAATAGTGAAATAGTTTAAATTATGATGTTTTATGAAGTTTTGAGAAATAAAAGAGAAAAAATTGAATAAAAATATTATAAAGTTAAAATATTATTATAATATAAATTTTTAATATAATTTATTTTTTAGAATTTGAAAAAGTTAAATTATTTTTTATGTATTGTTAGAAAAAATTGTAATAATTAAATAATAATTAGATAAAAATGTTAAAAATTAAAAATTAAAAAAATATATATTTAATTGCTGTTTAGATATTGAAATATAATAAGATAAAATGGGATAAAACTATTTTTAACATCCAAACAATCCTATTAAACGACACCAAGTTTATGCCATCCACCACAACTACTGCTCGCTCCAATAGAATTGGGTGGACAGTGGAAATGGTTGACACGATGATGACGCAATTGACTGTAGTCCTGCATAACCATTCTCTGTGAATAACCAACCTCCTTCTAAATAAAAGAAGTACCCTTGTATATCTTCATTTCTCTGTATTCCATTCTGCGTGGTTTACCATGTTGTTGCAGTGTTGTTGGAGCTTTTCCGCATGTTCTTGGGCTTCAACTCATCCGTCGTTATCATCGGCAAGCCACCATAATGTTGTTTCTTCTAACAAGAAACAACCCTTTCTTCTTCTGCTTCTTCGCCCAAGAGTAAGACGGCCCAAATCCTCTTCTCTAAAGCCGACTTGTCTCGGAGCTGAATTAAGCGACCAAATTTGGCAACTCCCCCATAACAAGGTCCGAAATTCTTCTTTCCCACCCACTTTTTATTGGTGTTATTTAATTTATCCTTGTTTGCCAAAAAAATCAAATTCCTGCCGTAGGTTCTAGTTGCGGCTGTTGTTTCTGCGGCGATTGGGCAGCTCTCTAAGCCCTTCACTTCTATATTGCTCTATGGCAAAGACTTGGACTTCAAGGCTACCATTCAGGCTGGAGGCTTCCCTTCTACTCATTCTTCTGTACTCCCTCTCCCTTTCATCCTCCAATTATTTGTTTATTTGTTTTTCATGCATCTGGGTATCGCCATTGGGGATTTACTTTTTAAGTCGATATATTTTTCACATCTTATGGATAGGCAGTAGTGGCTACCGCAACAACAATTGGCTTGGAAAGGTACGCGGCGTTCGTGTTTCTTTATCTCGGTTTTTAACGTATTGCAAGTTCACTATATACTGCCCAATTCAATATGTGGATGCGTCTTCCCTATCTTTACAATGTTATTTGATCACAGGGGTCTCTCCGATTCAATTTTTGGCCTAACGCTTGTTTATGCCGGCCTTGTTATGTACGATGCGCAGGTATACGCGTCCTTTTCGTTTTACATTCTACTCCATGTGTCACTTCACTTCATTATTTCAAATCTCCTAGGTTAAAGCAATTTCAGTGCTGTTTCCTCAATAATTCAGTGGGAGGATTCTTCAAATGCTGCCTTAAATATATTAAGAATGTTAGAAACTACCTTCATTTTCATTTGTACGCTTAATGATATCTGGGTAATTCAAACTCCACATGCTACCAATAGAATGAGGCGCTACAACCAACTCCTTTAACCTGAACCCAGATCTAGTATTCACAAGATAATGACGGGATTCAGGATGGTTGGTGTATTTTGACTTTTATCAACTCTTCTTTGCTCTAAATATAAGCCAGTGAGAACTTAGAGAAGGGAAGTTGGATCTTAGGCACAGGTTTCACATCATCAGTTTATGTGTAACGAATCTAACTGTTGAAGTTTTGCTTTTCAAGAAACCAGTTGTGATTTGGTAAAACATTCACCAGTACATTTAAAGAAGTGGCAATATGGTCCCAAGTTAGTCCATGCAGAAAATAGTTGCAATTGTCTAGGTCAAGTGAACTATGCCTTTCAGATCAACAAAATTAAAAAACTTTCAGTACTGAGCTCGTTCTTCACCCTAGTTGACTTACCCTATTTAAGTTTAGTTGACCTAGCAAGCCATTGCTCCACCTTTGAAGCTTTTGATAGCAGCTTAACTAGAAATTCCATCCATATAAAATATTTTATCATATTACATTTCTTAAGTAAAGTAATTACATTTATGGCATGTTTCTCAGTCATAGTGCATTAATGACCCCTTTTGGATTCCTTGGTGCGAAAATAGACTTTTGCTCTCCGTACACTTGCGAAAATACTATGTTTTTTCATTTTGGTGAGTCGTTAATGGCGCAAGAATACTGAAGGGATTTATGTAAGTTTTAAGATTATGAGGGGTCAATATGTTGAAGCGGTGATTGAGTCCAAATGTTTCATCTTGTCAAAACTTAGAGAGGGTGGTGTGCGAGTAACAGAGAGAAGTTGGAAAACAGAGTACTCGGTGGAGCTGGGGTACTCTTCAATTCAGTGGCTTGTGAAGGTACTGGAGGAGTGCTTAAGCAAGGGGAAGAATGAGGTTTATTCGGCAACACGGAATGGATTCTCTAGTCTTATAGCACAATGATGTGTTAACAGGAGAGGGAGATTTCTTGAAATATCAGAGTACAATCAGGGAGGGAGGAGAAATGTCATCTATATTCCTGAGGGTGAAAACTGAGGGGGATGGAGGAAGATGAGGGAGAAGCTGAGAGAGAAAGGTATGGATGGCTCAAAAAGGGATGTTGTGCATGGAGGAGGGGGGCGGAACCTCGGTAGTGGGGCACTGAGAAATAAAGATTGGTCGTATAAGGAGGCGTTGTCTGTGAATATTAACCAGCGGCAGGGTGGTGCGAACTTGCGCGATGGCGGTGGGAACTTGCATGAAGAAGGTGCGAGAGCTGCAGGTAGAGGACAACGGCCATGGCAGAGGGAAGGAACGCTGCATCCAAATTGTGTGTCGTGCCATGCTTTGTGTCAGGAGACGTGGGAAGTCAGAAAGGACTTGGCGGAAATGCAGGGACAGCTGCGTTCACTGCAGAGGGAGGTGGCTGTAATAGTGAAGTTTACCGGGTCTTTTAAGCAATGGAGGAGACGGGGGTTTTAAGGGAAAGAGAAGGAACATGGGCCGGGTTTCTCTCAGAACAAGGCCCAGCAGAAAAGAAGAAAAGGAAAGAGCTGGGCTGTGTGGAGAAAAAAGAGTGGGCCGGCGTGGCCCAAAACCATTCTTAGCAGCCCACCCGTATTCACTCAGGCTGATGGGGCAGGGCCTTCTAGGCCTTCTGGACAGCAGCTTGTTGGGCTTGGGCCGGCCCAGCCCAGGAATCTTACAGGACTCGGGTCAGAGCAACCCGTATCGTCCTCGAGCCCTAGCAACCTTCCACCCGAGCTGAGCAGCCTCGGGTTTGTGCCGGATAGCCAACCGACGGCGCTGGGTCAGCCGATGGTTACACAGACAGTGCCGATGGTGGCAGAGGATGTCGCCGATGAAGCGACGCCGGTGTTCTGCGCGCAACAGGCTCTGGTGGGTTTCGAGGATCGTCTTTCTCCGCCACACGTGGGACAGAAACTGCCGATGAAGGGAGGTGGGGGGTTCTCGACTCCGGTGGACCTCTCTGTGAGACATTTAGAGGAGCTTGAGGTGGATGAGGAGGAGAATGATTCCGACGATTTGATGCACTCCGTGGAGGATGAACTCTTCATCCCTGAAGCTTGCGGTTTTGATGAGCTTTCGGTAGGGGGTAGTTTTCAGGAGAACAGAGTGGGGAATCCAATCCCATTGAACTATTATTTTCCAGACCAAGTCTCAGATTGGGTAATACACAAAGCAAAGGAAATTCAAAATGTGGTAGGGATAGCTTGTGATGGGTTTGAGGAGCAGTTCATAGCTTTGTTAACTGCTATGGAAGCTGGTCACCGCCATAATAAGAAGGGGGAATCAAAGAAAAGCCGGGAACTGAAAAGATTGATGTGGTCGATGAATTCGGAAGGTGGTTCGAGTAGGAATAGGGCAAAAGGGAAGGGGCTGAATATTTCTCAATGAACCCTAAGATTGTTTCTTGGAATGTTCGGGGCCTTAATGTGGTAGAGAAACGTCTTCGGATTAGACATTTAATTCGTGAGTGGAAAGCGGACATTGTGTGCTTACAGGAGACAAAACTGAAAATGATCAACAGGAAGATTGTGAGGAGTTTATGGAGCAACATATATGTAGACTGGGTTTATTTGGCCTCTTCAGGGGCATCGGGAGGTATGGTGGTGATGTGGGACAAGAGAGTGGTGGAGAAAGTGGAGGAATATATAGGGAGATATTTGATAGCTTGCGCATTTAAATGTGTTTTAGATGGTTTTTCATGGGCATTTGCAGGCGTGTATGGGCCTAATCTAGATTCAGACAGAAGCATGTTGTGGGATGAGCTTGTAGGGGTGTATAGTTGGTGGGAGCTCCCTTGGTGCATTGGAGGGGATTTCAATGTGGTTCGTTTTCAAAGTGAATGTTCTGGAAGTAGAAGATTGAGACCAGCAAGTTTGGAGTTCTCGGAGTGTATTTTTGACTTGAATTTGATCGACCTTCCACTTGTTGGGGGTGTAGCAACTTGGTCAAATAATCAGACTTGGTCCCGTTTGGACCGTTTCTTAATTTCACCTGAGTTGGAAAGTCATTTTCCTGATATCTGGCAAACTCGTTTGGCACGCCTAGCATCAGATCATTGGCCAATTTTGCTTGATTGTGGAGGCATTCGCAGCGGTAAAAAGTATTTTAAGTTTGAGAATATGTAGTTGAAGTCTGAAGGTTTCGTGGATAGGGTCAAACAATGGTGGAGTTCGTATCATCTTGAAGGTACACCTAGCTACATTTTTGCAAGTAAATTGAAAGAGTTAAAAAGAGATCTAAAGGCGTGGAACCAACATACTTTCGGCAATGTAGAAGATAATAAAAATACAAAGTGGGAGGAAATACAGGAGTTAGAAAGACTCCAAGAAGGGAGACCACTTACTGAGGAGGAACAAGTATATAAAACTATGATGGGTGCAGACATTGAGAGAATAATTCTTCAAGAAGAGATGTCGTGGCGCCAGAAATCAAGAGCCCTTTGGCTAAAGGAAGGGGATCGGAACACAAAGTTCTTCCATAAAATTGCAAATTCTTATAGAAGAAATAATAACATTGAGATGCTGAAAATTGAAGGGGTCGAGTGTAGAGAAGAAGAAGCAATAAAAAACCATGTGGTAAATTTCTTTGGTGAGCTTCTTACTGAACAGGTGGGGTGGAGGCCTACTTTGAATGGATTGGTTTTTGGTACTATAGAGTTGGAGGAAGTCGAAAGGATGGAAAGGGCTTTCGAAGAGGAAGAGGTCTATGATGTAATAAAGAAAATGGCTAAAGATAAGGCACCCGGTCCTGATGGTTTCTCCATGGGTTTTTACCAAGAATGTTGGGAGGTGATAAAGGGGGATCTCATGAAGGTGTTTCAGGAGCTTTTCTCGATTGGCAAATTTGAGAAAAGCCTCAACACCACTTTCTTTGCTTTAATCCCTAAAAAGGTAGGGGCTTCTGAGATCTCCGATTTTCGGCCTATTAGTCTAGTGAATGGTACGTACAAGATCATTGCTAAAGTACTCGCTAACCGTCTGAGTGGGGTCTTGGGACAGATCGTTACTAAGCCCCAAAATGCCTTTGTGAAGGGTAGACAAATACTTGATGCGGCTCTAATTGCTAATGAATGTCTGGACAGTCGTGTGAAGACTGGTCGCCCAGGGCTTATGTGCAAGGTAGATATGGAGAAGGCATATGATCATGTTAATTGGGATTTCCTTCTATATCTACTGGGTAGGTGCGGATTTGGAGAAAAATGGAGGTCATGGATCAGATGGTGTATTTCCACGGCAAGATTTTCTGTGTTAATCAACGGCAGTCCAGAGGGTTTCTTCCCGAGTTCTCGTGGCTTGAGACAAGGGGATCCATTATCTCCATTACTTTTTGTTATTGTTATGGAGGCACTAAGCAGGATGACCTCAGCCTTAGTGACTAATGGTTATATGAGTGGTTTTCAGATTGGATCGCCGAGTAGGGGTACCATTACCATCTCACATTTACTGTTTGCAAATGATACGCTTATTATGTGTGATGCCGAGTTAGATCAGTTGAGGGCTGTGAGGGCATTGTTGCTTTGTTTTGAAGAAGTGTCTGGTTTAAAAGTGAATTATGATAAATCTGAGTTGGTGCCTATTGGAGAAGTTCAAAATTTAAGGGTATTGGCTGGTACTCTGGGTTGTAAGATAGGGTCTCTCCCTATGAACTATTTGGAATTACCTTTGGGTATAGCCTCGAGGGCGCTTTCTATTTGGGATACTGTGATTGAAAAAGTAGAGAGAAGATTAGCAGGTTGGAAGAGAATGTATTTGTCAAAAGGGGGCAGGATCACGCTTATCAAAAGTACGCTTTCTAATCTACCCACTTATTTCTTATCCTTATTCCCTATACCGGCTAGTGTAGCGGGACGTCTTGAGAAGATACAAAGAGACTTTCTGTGGGGGGGCCTAGGTGAAGAGTTCAAATTCCATTTAGTCAAGTGGGAAATTGTATGTCGTCCTATCTCCAATGGTGGATTGGGTATTAGAAATTTGAGGATGTTCAATCGGGCACTACTTGGCAAATGGTTGTGGCGGTATATCAAGGAACCGGATGCCTTATGGAAGATTGTGATTGAGAACAAATACGGTGGTCTAGAGGGGGGTTGGTGTACTAGAGATGTTCGAGGGGCAACTGGAAAGGGACTATGGAAACACATTAGAAGAGGATGGGTGGTTTTCCATCAACATACAAGATTGCAATTGGGTACAGGTTCAAAGATCAGATTTTGGAAGGATGTTTGGTGTACCAATTGTACTCTACAAGACAGGTTTCCTACACTTTTCGTGATTGCAAATGCTAAAGATGCCATGGTGGCGGAGGTAATGGAAGTTGTAGGTAGAAACATCCATTGGAATATCAATTTCTTTAGAGCAGCACATGACTGGGAGATGGGGAGTTTTATAGATTTTTATAGCCTTTTATACTCTTGTCGCCCAAATACCTAGCATACAGATGATTTGTGGTGGTGTCCAACAAGGAAAGGGGTCTTCACTGTTAGCTCCTTTTACAAGGTACTCACACAAGTTCCTGACAGACAATTTCCATGAAGAAAGCTCTGGTACAATAAGGCTCCTCTCAAAGCTTCTTTCTTTGTGTGGACAGCGGCTCTGGGGAAGATTCTTACTACGGATAATCTGAGAAAAAGAAGCATAATTATAGCAGACTGGTGTTGTATGTGTAAAAGAGGGGGTGAATCGGTGGATCATTTACTTTTACATTGCGAGGTAGCCAGGACTATTTGGGATGCGGTGTTTAACAGAATAGATCTAGCATGGGTTATGCCAGAAACTGTGATGGATGCTTTGGCCTGTTGGACCTCAATTCGAGGAGTGAGACAGATTAAAGCGGTTTGGAAGATGATTCCAAACTGTATTATGTGGTGCTTATGGCAGGAGCGCAATGAGAGGATTTTTGAAGACAAAGAGAGATCAATAGCGGAGCTAAAAATGTTATTTTTTCGGACCCTTTGTACTTGGGCTCATGCTGTGGACTTTAATGGCATGGAATTTCATGAGTTTCTAGTTTCTAATGTTCCCACCTAGTTAGGATGGGAGCAGTAGAACTTTTCTTTGTAATTGACACTTTTGGATGAATATATACTTATTTTACTTATCAAAAAAAAAAGTAAAGTAATTTAAACATGACTGCATACCTAAGAGATCTATTGCAGGTTCTGATTACCTTACTGACATAAATATATGGTTTTGAACTGGGCCTGAGACCTTTCTCTACCAATGGGTTGATTAAAGGAACTGGATCTTGGTGTGGATCTTCCTGTAAATATTGTCAAGGGCTTTTCCATTCTCTTTGATCATTAGACCCGGTTCATTTTGGTGGTTTGATAGTTGTTACTAAGGCAAATGGGGTTTCCTCATGTATTCTCTCCCTATCTCTCAACCGTACAGACTTGATCTGCACAATTAAAGTATCGTGGACTGCTTAATACTATTCTACATAAATTTTTTTTCGGGGTGGGATTTGTGATAATATGAAATCATATAGGCATGCATCGTTTGCAATTGAACCAATGATTTATGATCAATGTGATTGATTAAACTAAGGGTCATTAAGATTGGAGTTGAGAAGGTAGCAAGAGCTATTAGATTTGATCTCTTGTTTGGTGATTGCTTTGCCAAGGATGAATCAAATTTAACAACCAATTGTATTAACCCCCTGTCTTAGAAATTGAAGTTGAATGCTTGCAGTTTAAAGGTGCTTGTAGTTGGTGCCACTGTTTGTAAAACAGCATATGCTGAGTCATCATTTCTTGTTTGTTGGATTCAGCGCTGAAGCCAGGTTTTGGTTGATGCTTCACAATTACGTTGTTTCCTTGTTTTGAATTATATTGTGATTTTGGAGAAAAGGAGTTAGATAATGGATCCGTCCCTCAATCATGCTTGTAATGTGGTTTCAGTTTGTCTAATTCAGCTAACTAATTTCTGTCCTGGCATTGATGGCATTGAAGAATACTATATCCTTATAATAACCTTAACATCATGCCACAACTGTTATATGCCTCTCCCATACATGTCAGAAGTAGACAAAAGCCATACTAGGCCTGTAAAACATGCAGAAAGCAAAGTGGCTGGTCTTTAGGCTGTTTTTCCAATCAGAATTGTAACATACATGGGAGATATTTCATGTGCTCCATTTTAATTGTTGCAAAAATCAGGGAGCCTGATCTGCTAATGCCTCATGAACCTTGAATAATGTTTTGCTCTTTTCTTCACCAGTGATGATCTTCTATTTGTTAAACCTTTGAATACATCATTAACCTTCTTTAGTTCATGGCCATCTGTGAATATCATTTGTAACTTTTTGGGAGCTGTTACAAGCTCTGATCATGAAACATTTTTGCTAATTTCCATGAATGCAGAACCGAACTCCTGGTTTAGATAGTCTCAAACAACAGAATGTTCGTTCGTGAACATGTTTTCTCTCTTCCCCACCCCCACCCTGCTCGCCATGAGTTGCTTAGTAACAGTTTTCTTGCTTTGTTGAATTATTTCAAAATCTAGCTCTCAATTCTTGTATTTTTTCCCCTTTTGTACCTAAGTGGAATACTTCCCTTCTCTTTTTTGTGTTGTTTTTATATGCTATTGTCACCAAACTGCTCCTTCAGGTGAAAAAGGTTTGTCATTGCAGCTAATACCTTTGAGACGAATACTTTATGGTCTGTCAGCCATAAATTTCTTAAAATATTTAGCTTTTGAGTTGTCTACCAGCCATTAATGAAATCATATAAGAATGTAACATCTGAGGTATATATGGATGTATCCTAGATGGTGACAATTATAACAATAGAATAAGAGAGAATGTAAAGGATTCTCCATAAAACAGCTTCAGGGCTTTGCCATAGATGGATAATTTATCTAGGACTTTACCTTTTGATTACTGTATATTCCATTGACATTCTCCATTAATGTCACTTGCCCTGATTCACATTTCTGGGCGTGTCCTTTTCAATTACTTTTGATGGATACATAGTTGTCACCAAGAACTAGAGAATGATCTAGTGGGCTTGGAATGGAAGTAAAGAAATCTTTGCACATGGAGCTTGCTTGGAATTCTTGCATGGATCATCTTTGTGGGTGAGTTCTTCCAAAAGAAATATTTGGGATTCGTGTATCCCTCTCTTATTTCAGCCTCTTGTAAAGATTCCAGCTTATGGAAACCGGTCTTGACATTGATTAAAGAAGTTGCTGGTGGCACTACTTGGCTTGTCAGGGAAGGGAACGTGAACTTCTAGTATGACAAATGGTCTACCAAAGGTATTCTGGCAGAGCAAGCTGAGGTTCAAAATGCTGGGTTAACTGTTGCTGAGATGTTATCTCAAATGTATGGAATCTCGGAGCCTAACAAAGCTCGTTGTGCTTCGAGTTGTCTTCTCAGACCTGTCATACTTCGATTGATCTGAGAAATGCTCCAGATATTTTAATTTGTGCAGCCAATAGTAAAGGTTCTTTTTCACTCAAGACAGCCTGGCCCCCATAAGATGAAGAGGGGAAGAATTTTGCCTTGGCATAGATGGGTTTGGTGTAATCTTTTGCCTAAGCAGATTTTGGTTTTAGCATGGATAGGGATAATAGTTTGCCATTTGATGCAAATATTCGAAGTTCGCACATTCCGTTAGCCCCTAAGTGTGACTGCTGTGCTATCATTCTATGGAAACCTTGAAACATGTAATGTGTTCAGGGAAGCTTGCAACAATGATATGGAAATATTTCTCTGCAGTTGTGAGGGCGAGATTCTGGGAGAAGCACTCGTGGTTCCAGAGGATGAGCTTTTGGTTTCAAAGAGCCAATAGCAATTCACAACTGGGAATTATTTTTGGTCTCCTTCCTTGTTTTAATAGTTGGTGCTAATGGGGTAGGATATGCAATGCAAGAATGGAGGGCTTATATGGGGAAGCTTCAGAGCGGATTAGGAAGATAAAAGCCTATTTGAAGGATTCTTTTTTGAAAGTGTCAAAAGTTAGAGAGCTGGATAGCATGAATTGCTATCTTTTCTCAGCTTGGACTACAGGTGCTACCATTACATAGACCTACTGTCCAAGTCTTGAAGTGGCTAAAACCTTTACCAGGTAGAGTGAAATTGAATGTTGATTGCAGCTCTTTTGGCAACCCGGGAAATTGTGGTGGTGGTGGTATCATTCGGGACTGAGGGATTTTTTGTTGCTGGATTCTCTGCTAGCTATGGGACTGGAACCAACACCGAAGCAGAGTTAGCAGCAGTACGAGATGGGTTAAAGCTTTGTATTCAATTAAGCTTGACTCATATCAATTTGGATTCTGATTCTTGCTTGGTTGTCGACTGGTTGATGTATAAATCTGAGGTATATATGTGGCTTAAATGGGAAGAAGTCATGGAAGTAAGGAATGCTGTTTCTGTTGAGTGTCCCATGTTTTTAGGGAGGTGAATAGTGCTGCTTATTTCTTTGCAAAGCGTGGTGAGTTTTTGGATAGCAGATTAGGTTGGACAGATTAGGTTGTTCTTATTTGAGACGTGAATAAAATAGGATACCATTGTTTGCATACTGTATAGTTTTACTTCGGAGAATCTGGTTTTTGTTGTATGGTTTACTTTTTGTTGTGAATCTGGTTTTCTTTTTCTTTTCTTTTTTTCAATAAAATTGCGGGGTATTGGCCTCTTAATTCTTATAAAAAATAAATAAAAAAGAAAAAGAAAAGAAAAGCAAAAGAAATCTAGTGGCTTAACCTAGTTGTAGTATTGAAAGCCAAGCGGAAAGTATACTTTTGTGAAGGCATTTGTTATAGGTCAAACCCTACTGTATTGTCTTCCAAGAATGAGAGAGAACTCATAATTCATGCTAGAATATAGGGGGATACGTATTAATACCGCCCCCCAAACGACTAAAATTGACACATTGCATTCTCTAATTACCAAAAATTGATAAGTAGCACTTTCATTTAATTATGTTCATATGGATGAGAAATATGTGAAAATAGGTTACGTGACATAATCTTAATTGTTAGATCTTAACAGAGGGTGTACATTGTAATACTTTGGTAGTTTGAGAGTACAGTTTATCCTTGTTGGTAGTTTGGGGTGCAATTGGTAAAACGCCTATTCGTTGGAGGATGAAAAGTGTATTATTCCCTGTAATATATCTAGATTCTTCACTTTTAAATGTTTAGAATGTTGCCAATATGTTCTCATGATCTACTTTTTTTTTGCACAACTTGTGTAGGGTTACTTTTCATTACATTTTCAGTTCTTCCTAAATTAGAAATAGAAACAACATCGTACAAACTGAATCTTCCATTTGGTTTGGATTTGACTTGCTGCAGGGTGTGCGAAGGGAAGTAGGAAATCATGCGAAAGTGCTGAACAAAGTGCTGGATCATTCAGTTCCCACCAAGGACACAGATGATGTTATTGATACTAAATCGGGAACATCGTATCCCAGAAGTTTGGGGAGCCTTGGGCAACTTCTGTCCAAGGAAGCAACTTCTATTTCATCAAAACCAACTAATTCTTCTCTATTACTTCAACCGGATGACAAAAGGAGGCAAACTAGTCAAGCAGTGCTGTCTACTGAACAAGCTGATGTTGAAGAAGAAAGAACTACTGATAATTTAATTCCATTAAAAGAATCAATCGGCCACACTGAGATTGAAGTCATAGCAGGTGCTTTGCTTGGTTTCTTTGTTAGCTTAGCTGTATATACCATAATGTAATACCCTATTTTGCTGTATGCCTTATTATTTTACTAGTTTACAGTATTCTTTGGCATATTGTGTTCATTGCAACATCAATGTAGCACCCAAATAATATCCCACCACTTCACTACTTATTCCCACAGTATCTGTCATAAAAGATTTCCCTCCTCTTTTCAAAACAAAACACAAAAATTAATACAACTTTCTCATGCTTCAAAAAAAATATTAAAAAATTAAACCCTATAATATTTTTGTTTAATCTTTTCTTTCTCATTTTCAAGAACACAATAAAACATCTTAACTCAAATCATTTACTATTATTTATAAATTATTTTACTAAAGTGGCTATCTTAAAGGCTAAAAGCAGCAGTGTTTTTTGGTTCAAATTTTTTCTGACGGTTTCATCCCTCATGATTTGTCTGTTTTGTCCCTCGGAATTGACTGGAGGCTTATTTGTCTGCTGATTTCTTTTACCTTTTACAATGGGTTTTGTCTTGAGATTATTTCTTCCACAACATTTTTTCCCTCTTTTACTCGCACCTTTCACATGAAAATTTCCTCTCTTGTATTTTCAGTGTTCTGTGTTTCCCAATTCCTCACAGAAATCAGACCAAACCAAACACAATATGTAATATATACTTTAAAAAATCATGCTGAGAGGATTCATGAAACAGAGAGAAGGGACATCTGAGGTATTCTTAGACCCACCACCCATGGCTTGTGATGTTGTTCTTTCTCTTTAGACTAGACACTTCTTTCTGTGATTTTGTGGAGGGTGGCGGCAACAGTTGGTGGAACACCGATGAAACAGAGAAGAGAGAAAAGAGAGCCCGACAGAGTGAGAGTGAGAGAGAGAGAGAGAGATGGAAGAGAAGAGTTACCCTGGGTTCTTGCGATGTCGTCGGCAACAGTGGAGAAGGCTTAGGGCTAGTTTGTTTTCATAAATCCTCTCAATTCATTTCATTTTATTTAATCATTATAATTTTCTCAAATTTTTATAAAAAAAAAAAAAAATTCAATTTTTTCATATTTAAAAAAAATATTAAAAAAATATTTTATTTTAATTTTATTTTTAATTTCAATTCATCTCATCTATGAAAATAAATATTTTTTTTATTATTATTACAATGGAAGAGAGAGGAGGGGGGGGGGTTGGTTTTAGTAATTTTAAGAATTTATCAGAAATGGCCTACAACTTTTTTTTTTCCCTCGAAAAATGATAGTAAATTTTCATAAAATTCTTATTAAAAAAAAAAAAGAAACTCTTAAAAAATGAACTTTAATGTTGGGCAACATTTTATTTTCTTTAACTTTGATCTGTGTGAATATTTAGGTGATTTGTTACATTTTAGTATGAATCTATAGTTGTTTATATATATATATATATATATATATATATATATTGCATTTGTTAATGATTTGTTCTATTAAGATATATAATTTTGAAAATGAAATATTTTCATCGTCTTCCTATGAATTGAATAATTTATTCATTAACCTTAAATTATTTTTGAAATTTGAATCTAATTTTTGGTTTGAATTGTATTACAATTTCTTTATTTTTTTTCTTAGCGTAAAGGATAGGGCTTTACATTATAATTATATGGTCAAATTATTTAACACGTAGTACTATAGTTTATATTATTAAAATTGATGCGTTACATATTTATTCTACAAAAAAATAATATATAACATACGCATTCGATTTTAACTATTAAGAGTTATAATAATAGGTGAAGTAGTACTATAGTTATAAATTTTCAAAAAGAAATAATTATAACTTGTTGATAATTTAAATATATATATATAATATGTCATTATTAATATTTTACTTTGAGAAGTGTGAGAATGTAAAATCAATTGATGTTTTGCATTTTTATTATTTGTTATAATGTCTTTGAAAAATGAGATAAATTAATAAAAAAATTTCCCGTTCTATCAGACATTATATAGCTTTTGCTTTTGATTATTTTACATGTGAATAGTTACAAATTTAGAATTAAAAATTGTTCGTATTTTATTAATGTTTAAAAAGAAGGTTACGAAACATTTGAAGTAAGTTAAAATGATATGGTTCGGATTCTCAAACTAAAAGTTAAATTCATTTGGAGTGGTGCTGTAATGAAATCATTGATGAAAACTATGAACATCAATATATCCAAAACAACAATGGTTTAAACACATTTGTTCACAAATTTAAGGTTAAACTTCATATTATTTGTAGGTTTGTTTTATTTTTCTATAATTCATTTCATATGTCTGCTTTCTAAATTAATTTGTTCATTTAAAAATGAAAATTTTGTAAAATTAAAAATCGTTTATACCTATAGATCTCTTTAAGAAAAAACTTTTATCTATTCCATTTAATTAATTCAAAAGAATCTACTTAGTTCAACAAATAATTTGTTTATACCATTTCATTAATCCATGCATGATCATTTACCATATCTCCAAAATATTGCAATACAACCTTCAGAAAAAGGAATGGTTCATCCATTTGGTACAGAAGTAAATCAACTTGGACAACAAAGTCAAAAGAAATTGAGCGTCCTCTCCATCAACCCCATCAATGAAACAATGGCATAAACCATTCAAGTCTTTTGTCATCAAACTTCCAGTGTTGTAATTATATAACTAGATAAAACACTGATTTGCATGGATCTTTCACTTCTGTTAACTTTATATTAGGTTTACTTTAACTTGTATAAATCCATGACTTGTTTTTAACTTTGTATAGATTTTATTTCTCATTTTCTCATTTCCCATTTTGTATGGATTTTATTTGTCATACTTTTGCAACTGGGCATACGTGCATTGTGCATTGTGCGCTTACTAGTGTGTGTGTATATATATATAGAGAGAGAGAGAGAGAGAGAGAGAGAGAGAGAGAGAGAGAAGTAGAATATAAGAAATGAACAGAAAGAATAAGAGCAATTCAACTATCACTGGCCAAATCGAATTGGCTCTATGCTAGAAGGGGTGGAAGCAAGTTAAGAAAAGGTGGTGAGTAGAAAAGTGACCAAATGACTGGAGTTGAAAACGGGACCAGATAATTGGAGTGATAGTCCATGTAAGTAAAGTAAGTATATAATTAAATGTTGGGACCAGATAACTGGAATCCAAGTCACAAGTAAGTAGTAAAGAGAAAGATAAAAATATAATTGTAGTAAAAACAGCAAATAAAAATACTGAAAATACTCATGGATTAGCAATTGAAATAGATGAAGTTCTTCGTTTCAAATGAATAATTATACATGAAAATATTGTGGGATTACGAAGGAAGAGCAAGGAAGTAGGGAAGAGAAGTATTCTTAGGTTCTGGAGCTCCTAAGAATTCTCTAAAACAATAAGTTATTCTTTAGCATTATTATCAATGTTTAGCTGATTTATCCTCTTTTTTTATCCTGCCAGGTTTTCTAGTACAGTCTTTACTAAAGTGATCATACTTACCACAATTGAGAAAATTTTCTTTAGTAGGGTTTTGAGTAAAATATTTTTTGGAAACAGATTTCCTTTTGTAAAAATCATCACGTTTTTTAGGTGTGTATTTTTTGGATTTATAAAACTTATCAGAATTATTATAAACAAAGATTTTGCTTTTTCTTCCTAGAAGGGGCAATAGGAGGAAAGTCAAATTGTTCACAGAAATTTCTCATTTCATATTTGGCTTTCTTGGTATTTTCCAGCTGTTGTCGTAACATTTTTTTATCATTACACATGTCGATACCAAGTTCTTTTTATAGTATTGAAAATATCACCATATGTGAAATTATCATAGTTAAGCAAACCAGTAATGTTGGTAAGTTCATCATTGACCTTATGCGCAAAAAGATGAGGTAATCTATCAATGAATATATCTTTCCAATAAGGTTTTAAACTATCTTCCTGTAGTATTACTCTGGAAAAGAAAACATCTTGATATCATTTGTAGTCAGACATAATATAGCATCTTAAATTATTCAAATAATCACTGATACGAGTAGTAATATTAGAAGGGATGCTAATAAAATGTTTAACAATAGTATAAATCAAGGTGTTAATACTATCAGGGATACCCTAACTTATAGTTATATAAAAAAATAGGCATACCATCATCACGACACTTACCAACATTTATGATGGTTTGTCTTGACTCATTAATAAGATGCTTATCCAATGACAAAGAGTAACAGACAATCTCGTAATTAATAAATCAAAAATTTCGACATGAGTAAGATTATGTCTAGTAGCATAAGCCTTAGCAACTATAGATATCTTATTTATTGTATTGAGGATTTCTTATTCAGATAATTCATCAATATTCCATTTATAAAATTTGTCGGAAGAAATATAAAATTGTGTTTGGAAAAATATTTCTTCAAACTGTAGATCAATAGAAGTAGGTTTGGAATACTAAAACTCATGGGATTAGGTTTTTCTGAAAACCTTTTTATCTCAGGTTTTACCAAATTAATTTTCTCAAGATTTTCTTCAACTAAAGCAATATCCTAATCCGTGAAGAAATTAGAAGATTCAATTTATGAGTTTTCCTAAGAGATTACCTTTTTACTTTTACTATTAATAACACAAGCAGTGTTACTAGTAGAAGTCTTGGTATTATCAATTTTTACCTTTTGTAAATCAGAAAGCATTTCGTCAAATTTTTAAATTTTTTTGGCTTGGTTTGCATTAAGACTTAGACCTTGCCTTGTTTCATGTAAGTTGAGCAAAGGTTTTTCAATCTTAATAGGTTTTTCAAGTCCTTCTTCGATACGATCCAATTGTTAACCAATAATATTTAAAGAATTATGGATAAAATTATTTTGTTCAATAATCTTTTTTGTCTCAATAGAAATAGGACAATTTGAATCAAAAAGGAGAATTTTAAAAGGGGAAGCTTTAACCTTAGATCCTTGATGGTCAATAAGAACCGTCTCAAGAGGTGGATGGCTTGATCGAACAATAGATTTGTTTTTTGTAGCAAAATTAGATTTTTTGACCATACATAAACTATTTTGAGAAACATTCTTTGAAATATAGTAGTTTTCAATTAAATAAAAAAATAGTATATGTTTTTGCATATCATGCATTTTTTCTTTTCATTTTCTTTTAACACGTAATTTTATTTATTTATTTTTTTTTTTTTTGTTAACAAAAGTAGCATGATAACATTTTATTTTTTCTTTATTTTTAATAGAACTATACTTATCATACAAAGAAATCAGATCAATTTCAAAAGCTCTTTTTTATCACAGATAACTGGTTGTGAATAATAGGAGAAGCAAAATCAGAAGCAGTAGAAGACATGGAAGAGGTCTCTTCTTCTTCTTTAACAACTAATTTTTTTAGGAATCCTTAGGAGCTCCAGAACCCAAGTATACTTCTCTTCCCCTACTTCCTTACTCTTCCTTTGTAATCCTATGATGTTTTCATGTATTATTATTCATTTGAAATGAAGAACTTCATTTGTTTCAATTGCTAATCTGTGAGTATTTTCAGTATTTTTACCTTGTTCTTTTTTACTGCAATTATATTTTTATCTTGCTCTTTAATACTTGCTTACAACTTGGATTCCAGTTATCTGGTCCCAACATTTAATTATTTACTTACTTGCACTATCACTCCAGTTATCAAGTACTTCTGACTCCAGTTATTTGGTCCCGTTTTCAACTCTAGTCAATCTGGTTACTTTTCTACTTACCCCTTTTTCTTTACTTGCTTCCGCTCCTTCTGGTATTAGAGCCAACTCGATTTGGCTAGTGATAGTTGAATTGCTCTTATTCTTTTTGTTCATTTCTTATCTTCTACTTTCCTATCCTCACCCTTTACTTGATTTTGTCTTTTTATTGTTATTGTTGGCGCCACCCTTGTTGTAAAGTGTATTTCAACCACCAAACAGTAAGCCTTGTTCAGTGTATAGGGCATGAGCAGTATCCGGTTAATTAGAGTATGTGTTACGAAATGTATCAAGGAGTAGAGAAAGACTGCCTAAGTAAGTATTGACCTTAGGGTTTTAGAGTGATTAAGTATGAGTAGGATGTTTAGACTCAATTCATTTGTTAGCTCCAAATCTAGTTTACACCGTGATTTTATTAATGAGAAAAACTACTTTGTTGAAGAACTTAATTGCATTGATTTTAATAAATGGAGTATTTCTAAGATTGATGGTAAGGCTATTTACAAAACTAGTTGGATTCAATATGCTTTTTAAGACTAAATTTAATGTTAAGGCTGTTGAACAGACTTATGTTATATCCAAAACCCATGAAAAAAGTTATAAATTTCTGCAAATTGGTTCTATTCAAATTGTTGTTAAGCCCCTTACTCGGAAGGATATAAATGCCTTTGTACTTTATGTTTAAGGGATGCTAGATTAAGAAGGTTTGAAATTAGCATACTTGGTATGATTCAATTGTATTTGTTTAATGGCCTAGTTCATTTTGATTGCTTTCCTAATCTAACCTTTGCTTTGGATGATTTTAATATTCTTAAAACTTTAACTTTGAATATCTTGACATCTTGTTACGAAATGGATGAACGGAGTGAATCCCTTGATATAGTTTATCGTATTTACTATAGAGTGCTGAAAATTAATTTACATCCTAAAGCTAATTTGAAAATTTCAGGTGACAAAACTTTGCTAATCTAAAGTTCTACCTCTGTTACTAAGATCCAAATTCCTAAAATGATTTATTGGAAATATGTTACTCTTTCTAATAAATGGTTATTGGAACATGAATCTTAACCTGCTAAATTTGTTTCTGATGAGATTAATCTTGATTATATTCAACAATATCTTAATGGTACTGCCAATATAAGTTTTGATAATAACGTTAATAGACCTTTATTGATCAATAAAAGAAAATATTATTTCGTTGGATCTACTACTTCAGAAAATCTAATAAGGAGAGATGAAGATCTCAATAATTTTCTAGAAAGTACTGTTAAGCTAAAGGGATGTAAGGAACAATGATCAAGAAACAAGAAAAGAATGGAAGGATTGGTTCTTGGTATTATTGAATCAAGATGGAATCACACGTAGGGATTATTTGAGATAACCCCAACCTCCAAGTTAGTATTACTTATATATATATATATATATATATAGCCATTAATGCTCGGAAAGTAATACTCACACTTCTTAACGCTTGTTCTTAATGTTGGAATTTTTTATTTATTTAATAATTAAGAATTTTTTTTTTAATAATATTGTAATTTTTTAATTTTTTAAAAAAACATAAAAAATATATTAAAAATTAAAGAAAACAGTAATTATACGTGACGGGAGCTCCCAACGGAACTGAACGGAGATTGGTGGACTTAGCACTGTCCCTAATGCTTACGTGAAAGGCTGGCTGCTCACGTGACTCGGAGATCACTATTACAGAAAAGAACAGCACAGAGCGAGTACTCTTTGAATGCCACGTTGACTGAGATTAATGATAACGTGGCCTTTATTCGGAAGCCACACGATTCCGGCACTTCCATGCAGAGACTACGGTCCTCTATATATATATTCTCAATCGAAAGCTAATCGTAAATACAGTCTTTATAAAAGAAATTAAGGAAGAAAATAAGGTCATCTATATATATAAGATAAAGTGATGTCGGGTGTACAGGGAACGATGCCGCCGGAGTTGAAGACTCCAACGACGTACGAGTCGGTGCCGGGCGGAGAGAACAAGACGAAGACAGACCTACGTTCAAAGGAGGATCAGGGTATGATTCAGGTAGAGAAGGAGCAGGACAAGGTCGATGATGATAATATTGCTGGAAGAGTTGGCGCTGGCCCTGCCTTTGTTTTCGCTAAAGACCAGGAGAAGCAGGACCCCGGCGTTACTGGGACCGGCTAATTTGCCTGCCTCTCTCTCTCTCTCTCTCTCTCTATATATATATATATGTATATGTATATATGCTGTAAACTTGTGCTGTAATCTGCTTCCATGCATTTTAGTATTTCATGTAGAACCCTTTATCCTTCTAATATTTGAATAAAATCCTAATTTCTTTTCTCGAAACAATATTTTGATTCAATGAATCAGGTCTGCTGCTCGCGTGGCAAATTCTATTGATTCTACAAGAGAAAATTGTTTATTTACGATCAGTTAATTTCAGTAAAATAATTATTTATAATTAAAATTAATTATAAATAGTCTTTTAGTTGCAATAAATTAATCATAAAAATCTATTTTTCTTATAAAATCAGTAGAATTTGAACCAAAACGAAAAGATTTATATGGAGATGTTGGATGTAAATTGTAATCAATGTGTATTCAAGACAACATAACTTCTATTAAAATAATAATTGAAATTGGCGTATCAAAATCTTGGGTTGGGAGGAAAAATAGATGTACAAATTTTCTATCTCTGTATAGTCGCGAAAGATCGAACACACATGATATTTTTGGGATTTGATTAATTTGTAAGAATAATTTAAGAAGTAATTTTATATACAATTGTGAAGTGCGTAAATATTACGTAATCGCTTCGAAAAAAAGTTAAAAAAAGTGGAGTTTACTATTAAAAAATTAATTTTTTTCATATGGATCTTATATTTTATTGTAATTACGTAACAGTTGCATAATTCACAGTTGTAAATATATTTTCTCATTATTGAAGACTATTTTTTTTTAAGAATATTTTTCAAATTGTAAATATAATTTTTTTTTATTATTATTATTTTGGTGATGAGATGAATGAGTGTATACTAAGGAATGGGTTTACATTTAATTGGTTAGAGATCCAAACTGAATTAGTCTACAATTTTTCTTTCTCCCTTTTTATATAGATTTTTTTCTAATCAGATAAGAGTTGGATCTTATATTTTATTGCGATTACGTAACAGTTGCATAATTCACAGTTGTAAATATATTTTTTCTTTATTGAAGACTATTTTTTTTTTAAGAATATTTTTCAAATTGTAAATATAATTTTTTTTTATTATTATTTTTTTGGTGATGAGATGAATGAGTGTATACTAAGGAATGGGTTTACATTTAATTGGTTAGAGATCCAAACTGAATTAGTCTACAATTTTTCTTTCTCCCTTTTTATATAGATTTTTTTCTAATCATATAAGAGTTGTAAGTAGCTTGATGTATCCAACTTTATGTGATGGGTATAAAACAAGCTGGGTCGAGACACGTAAAAAGAAAAGCTTTTAAAAAATTATAAGTATGACTCAATTATGCTAAAGAAGGACAATAAGGAGATGATATCTTTTTAAACTTCTAGAAATTGAAGTTTCCTTCATTATGTTGAGAGATTTGAGATACGAGGGGTAATGAGAGACTATGAAATTATTCATTAAAGTGGATTTTATCCTAAAATGATTCGTAGATGTAAATTTTTACATCGAATCATGTAAATTCGTGTATCTCTCTTTATTTATATTTTATATATTTATTTATTATTTTTTTCCATAGATGTTGAACATTCGACAGCACTCAAATTATAATCGTGGTTTTTTACCATACCATCGAGGAACCTTAAACTACCATATAATGGGCCGAGACGACTCTCTCTTTCTTTTCGATTTATTGTGCAAATTTACGCATTAACTCTCTTTCTTTTCGACTTATTGTGCAAATTTACGCATGCTATGATTTGTAGAGTTGTAGACAATTATGTAATTAATATGAGTATACTTAGTCAGATATTTATTATATATATAGTTTATTCTAATCCAATACCATGAGAGTGAAATGCAATCAAGAGGATCTAATGATGCCTAAATGGCTATATAACGTACCACTACATATACTTGACCATTGAAGTTCTAGTCTTCAGCCGAGCAATTACGGTGATGGGGCTCGATCTCGCCCTTTTTTTAATATGTACACAACTTGCATACACACTCCTCTCTTTTTCTTCAAATAATACTTAGCCTATACACACCTTATTTTTCTGCCCTCCCTTCCCTCTATCTCTATATGTCTTTTTTCGTTCTTTTCCGCAATGTCTTCCCTCTCTCTTGTTATACATCCCCTTGCCTAATTGGTTGATTGGTATTTCAGGTATTATATAAAAGGTCTAATTAACAAAAACATAGAAATACAATTAGTATTGTTAACAACGTGTTTTACATACCGGGTATTGGACTCAGTCACCTGCAACACAAAGAAGATGATGAGCTCGGAGTGGAAGGGACACCTCCAATGCCTAAGTGCAAGAGAGCATGGATCTTAATTCTGACCTGGTGTTTAGCATTTATACTGCCTATTGTGGGGTCTTATGTATCCCGCATTAGAGGTGCCTATCTTTCATGTGGGCCTCTGCGCCGTCATTGTTGTTGTGGCGTGGCCTTCTTGAGTTACATCCTTGTGGTAGGTTGATGAGTACGGCCACCTTCAACACACTTTGCCAAGGAGAAGTGCAGCGTCGCACACACTATCAGAGACAGGGCACTTCGTTGTGATCCCTATCTGCATCTCGTGTCAATACATAAGGGCGGTATGGCCTTATCATTACGTGTGTGTGCATGGCAGTGTAAGAAATGTCAGCGTTCCATCATTCCACGTCTACTTCATTCTCTAGGGGCCCCGTGCCTCTTTCCCCTTTCTCTAACTTGTGGGCTGACTTAACTTCGGTTGTTGGGCCTCATGGGTAAGTTGAGCCCGTCCTAGTAGGGATGTAAACACTATTTCCAAGCATAAAATACGTTTGAGATTTGACACTACAAAAACCTAAAACTCAAGATAGAAAATGAAGTTTGGAAATAAGCCAAAACTTCCTGACCATAGGATGTAAAAGTCTAGAACATGACCAAATGATTGGCTTTTATTGGGTCATGTCAAACTAAGGACATCAAATCATCATTGTTCTTATGTGGTATTTAACTATTTTCTAATTGATTTCTGATGAAGAGACCAATTTGATCATTATTGGATAGAAAATGAACTGGGTCTAACCCATTGGAAGCCCATTGCCAAGAGAAAGGAAGAGATAAAGTCAAAAGAAGATGTCATGTTTACAATGGCTAATCTTAACCAATCGTATCTTTATAAGACTAGAATCCATAAAATAAGTAAGAGCAAGACACCCGCGTTTGAAAAGCACTGTCAATGGCAGAATCAAGCTCAAGAAAGTAACACTCCTAAATCGGTACCAATAATCGTGCTCCTGAAAGGGTAATGCCATAATAGAACACCTCAACCGCAATAGATATCCTATCAAGAATGTTATAAGGGGATTCTAAGTTGCTTACTGAGAGAAGTAGTTCCCTCTCTAACTTAACCATCGGAGGCATCTCCCATTGGTTTCCCCAAAGCTCTTATTCTGGTTCCATGTTAGTAGAGTATGTGAAGAACATCGTTGAAAATTGCATCAATAGTTTGGCGCCGTTTATGAGATGGACAAATTGTCTGAATAAGAGGTTGCATGACCCAATAAAGGCGAATTTTGCACTAAGGAGGCACTAAACTGAGTGGAGGGTTACAATGGGAAAGAAGGAATAGAGTTTTAGACCAAGAAGAAACCACACCAAAAATATCTAAGAAGATAAGTCTTTTATCATTGTGAGGACTGCGTCAGCGAAAGAGAGCAGACCACCATCCAGGAACATAAGGAAGGCGAAGAAGAGAGTTTATACTTGCCCAGTGGAAGGCAAGGATGATCCTTCTTCGGTTTGAAGGCTGAGCATTAGAGACTGGTTGAGAATCTATAGCCCTTGCTGATCCCATAATAGAAATGATAGGATATCGCCATGGATTTTGTGGTTGGGTTACCTCGAACCCCTAGTGACACAGATGCCATATGGGTAGTTATAGATGGGTTGACTAGGAGTCCCCACTTCTTATCGATAAACACTCCAGACACTTTAAGTAAGTTTACTTGGTTGTACATAAAGGAGATTCACGTCTCGTTTTTGGAAGAGCTTACAAAAGCTAAGCTGGGGTTTAGTAGTGCTTATCATCCCTAAACCGACATGCAGTCGAAAAGGACCATTCAGACTTTGGAAGACATATTTGGGGGGTCATGCATTTTGGATTTTAAAGGATCCTGGGAAAGCTATGTCCCACTCATAGAGTTTGCATACAACAATAGTTACCAGGCGACCATCCAAATGGCCCCATACGAGGCATTGTATGGCAGGAGGGGTAGTTCGCTAATATGTTGGGATGAAGTAGTGGAAGCCAGAATGATTAGGCTAAAGATTGTCCATGAGATGACAGAGCAGGTCAAGCTCATCCGAGCTAGGATGGTTGCGGCTCAGAGTAGGCAAAAAAGATTTGGGCTAAAAGGGAAGTTAAGCCCAAGGTATGTTGGCCCATACCAAGTGATGGAGAGAAGGTAGGCCCAATAGTGTATCGAGTCGTGTTGCCAATGGAATACGAAGGGATTCATGACGTATTCCACATTTCCTTGTTAAAAAGAAGTTTTGGGGATCATCAACCCCAGTTAATTAGACCGGATCTAGTTCCATTGCAACCGAAACTCACTTATGTAGAAAGGCCAGTATGAATTGTAGATAGGAAGGAGCAGAGATTGTGATCTAAGGCCATACCCTTAGTAAAGGTGTAGTGGAGAGATGTAAGAAACAAGGAGTTCTATTTGAGAAAGCGAGCTGGTCACGGGGGAGCAGTTCCCATATTTATTCTAGTCATAATAAGTTCATTGTAACATTCAAGGCTAGGGCAAATCAGTCAAATCTAGGACCTGGGTAAGGCTATAAATAGGCCACTAGTTTACCCTTTTTGAGTCATAAGACTTAGAAGCGTAGCTATGGTGTGAGAAAAGAGAACCGCATGGAGGGCAGTTGTACCACTCAAAATAATGTGATGGTTCTTGGAAGAATGACATGAGGACATGAGATTGGAGGTCGAATGACAACAAGCAGAGGAGGAGCATCGTGGAGACAAAGAGAGTTCTCATAGGGCAAGGAACCTAATAGTAGAAATGCTAGAACATGATGGTGCGACTAGGGCACCTCGACGTGAGAAATGTGGTGGAAGCCGACGGAAGAGAGAGCTTGTGTCTTGAATGTGGACAATGAATGTTAGTTAATGGATTGAGGTGAGGGGAGAGATGTGCTCCAGACAGTGTCGATAGAGAATTCCCCACTTTGTGAGCCTCACTTGTTAGGCCAGATCAAGTTCACATCCTACGAATTTCGAGGACAAAATTCCTTGTAATGAAGGGAGGATGTGAGGACTGCGTCAGCGAAAGAGAGTAGACAAAGATGATCCTTCCTCAGTTTAGGTGGAAAACAATGATCCTAGGAGCCTATACTTTCTGAGTGAAAGGCAAGAATAGGCTCCTAAGATCATCAACGTCAAGGTCACATCCTCATCGAATTTTGAGGATGGCTGATCTTTGTGGAACTTTACCTTCCAAGGAAAGATGATATTTCATGGATAGATGATATTTGCCTTCCACTTGGTTTTCCAAAAGATGATCCTTCCTCAGTTTGGGTGAAAAACAAGTTAGCGATAGTGTGCAAACTGCAGCCAATCCAACGGGAGGGCAGGCAAGCACTTGGGTGAGAACGAACTTAAGAGGCTCCTAGTTCAAAAAAGTCACCTAACATACAAAGGCAAAGAACGAGATGAAGATGAGCAATGGTCAAGGACAAGACCCTTGCTGTCATGTACAAATTTTTCAGGACTACACAAAAAGACTTAGGAGGTGGCAAAGTCGTACCCAAAAGCCCACTCAATTTTTACTCACTCTAAAGTGGACATAAGAGTTTTACTAGGATAATTCCTCATCCTAGCCTTTTGGGTCGTGATAATTTATTTATTTTTCATACTATGCTTGAAAATATTTTTCATGACATGTGCTTGTGAAGTATGCTTTATGAGAAAATAACAAATTTCATATAATATGCTAAAATGGTAAAAAATTACTCATGTCATTTAAGCAAGTAATTAAATGTCCAATGATATGTCACATGATGTTTCATACTCAAAATGACATTTATATCATGAATGTGGCATTTATACATAAATCATAAATAAATTATCTAAGAGTAAGTTAGAAACCAACTTACAAAATTTCCAAGTGTTAGGAAATTGGTGCGGCTGTAATAAGACTTATTCTAAGTTAGGAGTTACACAACTATGGAAAATATTCATAATCAAAATGTTCAAAATTAGTATTTTCAAAACTGCCCCTATATTTTTCTCAATTCCCACTTGGGCACTAAATTTTTACTATTTGCAATTGAGCTCCAAAATTTACCAAAGTTCACAAACCCCATATTTTCTATATTCTAAAACCATTTATGCCCTTATTATTGCATGAATCAATTCAAAAGTATTCCAAAATCAACCAACCCGAGGCATGCATCTTTGTAGGCTTATTTGTGATCTCAAGTTTATAACCTCTACAGATGCATGTGTGCTCAAATTCCATCAAGTGGCAACCATAAAAATGATCTGAGGGACATGTTTATAGCTTAGATTCAGTTCTCACGAATTCATCCCAACACTTATGCATTGATTAAAACTAAATTATCACAAAACCATCAAATCGAGCATATGCATGATGTTTCTAGCTTTTCCTTGTTAAAGCGAGATTTAAAACCTAAATGAATCATGTATTTTTTTATTCTTATCCCAATCACAAAGCTTTTCTAAATGCTCATTACTCAAGCTTGGGAAAATTGAACCAAGACTTCATAAAATAAACTTCAATCATGTAAAAACTGAAACATGCTTGATGATCAACACAATATACTGATTTCTAATCCTATCATGACATGCTATTTTTCTCAAATTTAAACTCTCAATAAATCCCTCAAGATATTAATAAAACATATAAGATCATATCAAGAGATGTCATTGCTAAAATTGCATCCCAAAACAATTTATACATGCTAAACTTCAAATCTGGCCGAAATGCAACACTTTGAGTAAAACCTTTTATAAATCAATCAAATCCTTATTATCATGCCATAAATCAAAGACTAACATGTTAATCTAATACTCAACAAGAGATAATGCAAGATTACTCATCAAAACATGGCTCTAATGCTCCAAAAACAAACTCACTTCAAGATCAAACTCTCAACCTACTCAATTTCTCACCTTTCTCACACTAAGAGTGTATAGCTCTCAAGAAGACCAAGAGAAAACTTGAGAGAGTTGTGTGCGGAAGAGGGGTATATATAAGGCTCAATGGAGGGTGAGAGGCGTTGGTTTGGCTGAAGGTTAAGGCTTGTCAGTGGTGGAAGTGGGCGGTGGAGTGTTGAGTGAAATTGTTCTAGATTTTGTCATGCTTTGTCAGCTGAATAGTCATATAAAGCTTTATGATTTCATCAAGGTCAGGTGCTATAATGTGTCCAGAGGTCTAGGGTGCTGCATTGGTTCAGAAATTTGAATAAAATAGAATCAAATAACAAGGAAGTCATGAAGATGGCCGACGGTTTGGTTCTTCCCATGATGTCTAGTTTTTTTATCACTTATTGTCTCATCTCCTTGGTCTGAATTGGGGGCATTATGTCCATCATTTGAAGGATTTTTCAGGTGAGGAAGAGAGGAGGGATTGGCAGCCAAGTGATCATGCTTGAGCAGAAAAATGGAAGGGATGAAATGGGTGATGGTTCAGCCGAGTGGTTTCAAGTGTGCCTCTCTTTGAGCCAATCGGTCGGGCTGCCTTAGGGTGGTAATTGGACAAGCAAGCACCTGTGTGCTTTGAGGCCTTCTAAGGGACTAAATGACAAGGGTGGTGGCTTGCGAAGGGGGTTGTTTTGGTGCAAAAAAAATTCTTGAAGAGCCAAAGCTACTCGGGTTTGAAGCTAACTCACTTCCTAGGTGAATAGTTAGGTTTTTGGCTTGATCTATGGGACTTTTTTTGGATCCTTTTTAGGCCTAATTTTTTAGGATGTAATGATGGTTGAGAGGTATAGAAAAGCCTTTGAAAAATTGTGGAACAGGCGTGGGTTTGGGGCTGGTTTGTTGAAGTGTTGAATGGTGATGCACCAAGGGTGCCGATTGGTTGTTTAGTTGGCATTGACATGCCTTTGGTTTATGTGACATGGGTTGGGTTAATCCTAACCTTCAAGAGTTTTCTAAGAGTGATGAAAAATAAGTGCAAAAGACAAGAATTTCATATTTTAAAAATTATGATAAAAAAAAGGTTTCAAGAAACTATGCAAAAATCCTAATGTTTGAGTTACTATTCATGGGTGAGATGAATAGTGATCTTAACTCAAGTTAAAAACTTAACCAAGGTTGAATTGGGAACCCTAGGGATGTGTGGTTGAGTTGTGCAAGAAGGAAAACCAATGGTATGGTGTATGTGAGTCCCATTTAGAAGAATGGAATAAAATACAAAGCTTGGACTTTTATTGGGCCATATGAACAAGCCTTGGTTGTGGGCTTACCAATGAGTTTTATGTCTAGCTCTATTGAGCCTATCATTGGTCTCAATAACCCACTTGGTTGGGTTATAGCTTTGGATCTTTCTTCAATTGGGCCAAATTCTTGAATCTTACTAAGTTGGGCCTAATAACCTTATGCTTATTAGGTTGGGCCTAATATAAGAAAAACAAACAAGTCCATAGCCTTGTGTCCAACAAGTTGGGCTTGAGTCTTAGTGCCTCTCCTAAGCCTTTATAATCAAAAAGTTTGGGTCCTTAATAAACCAATCTCTTGGGCCTTCCTAAATCCATTTAATAATTAATCTAAATTACTTAGCCCATTAATGTGGCAAACTTTCAATATGCCATGTGTCATTCCCTTGTTGGCCTCTTGACTTCTTATCCTCAAAATTAATAAAGCACTTAAAAATGTCTTCTAAAGTTTTAATAATTATACTAAACCCAAAGAATACGATCCTTTTTGCCAACTCAAGTTCCAAAAATATTCTTACTCTCAAATAGCCTAACTCCTAATTAACTAGGGTCATGGCTAAGGTGAAGGCCTAAGGGGTTTTTAAGTGGGGTGTTACAAAAGTCAAGTCGCTAGACTTGTTGCAAACCAATAGGCAATGACAGTCCCTTGATTGCCTGACCATCACGCACATAAAAGCCGAGTCAATGGACTCGCACCTGGACAATAACACTAGTGCAACATATTCTCTAGCAAATGCAGAGTGTGTACACTCGTGCCATAACTACCTTGCACGGGTTACCTTCAGGAGCGAGTTGACGAGCTTGGCAAATGCCTAAGATGGACCTAGGGGGTAGACAGGCTCCCTGACCACTTATTGTGGATTACTACAGACAAACTCAAAGCCGAGTACCTTGACTTGCCACAAACTATGGGTGGTAACAATTTCTTGACTGCCCAACCCTCCCGTACTAAGCCGAATCCCTTGACTCGCCACAAACTATGGGCAGTAACAATTCCTTGATTGCCCGACCCTCGCGTACAAAGTCAGGTCCCATGACTCGCCGCGAACTTTGGGCGGTGACAGTCCCTTAACTGCCCTATCCTCGCTTATAAAGTCGAGTCCTTTGACTCCTCGCAAATAACTGTGGGTATCTGACGACATCGATGGAGGCTCGAGACACTATTGTGGACCAGGGATGACTTTTTCTCCCATTTCGGCCCGTTGTGCTATTTTTGGCATTAACAAACATAGTTACTATTAATGGAGACATGCCTCCATATCTATTGTTCGGGCTGAGTTGGTCATTCTTCCTTGGATACCTCTACTAGATCTATCTCTGTATCAAAGTCTATGGTTCCGATAAACGAAATCATAGATAAGTTAAACAACTATGACAATACTGCTAATGAGAGATAATGTACGAGATGATAATATGCACAATCTCATGTAAACAGAATCGTGAACACGTGTATTGTGCATGGCCAGGAATTACCCTATAAGCAAAACTCCCTAAAATGGGTTGCCTTTGAGAGCAAGTCGACGGGTTTAACAACTCCCTAGAATGGACCTAGAGAGCCAATGTACTCCCTAACCATCTAAGTGCAAGTTACGATGGACACACCCTAACCCCCAAACAACAAATTGCCTCGAAATGCAAAAAATCCACTAGTGCCAACAAAAATAAAAACGATTGCTAAATACGAAAATATGTTCTCTTTGCTCACAATAAATAGTTACATACGACCATCCGAACACTCGATTATCAGGAAAACGTTCACATAAAGAAACTTCCCAAAATTTATATTTATTTTTACATAATATCTCTATAACGGTTGACTTGAAGATTCTCAATATCTTCTTGTTAAACAAATCGACCCTAAGAATCGCGGGTAGGGGTGTAAACTCAAACCAGAAAACCGGTCCGGACCGGACCGAACTGGATCGGTTTTACCAGTTTTGAACCGATCCGGTCCGGCCGGTTCCGGTTCCGGAATTTTTTGGCCCGGACCGGACTGGTTGATTAAAAAAAATAAAAAATAATATTTTATATATAAGTTTTATACAAAATATTTCATATATATTAAATATTAATATATATAAGTTTTATATATAATGTATAATTATAAATTTTTATGTGAAATTTTATATATAATATATATTCATATATGAAATAATTTCTTATTATAATTTATAAATTATTACATAAAATGTTAATACTAAATCACTAAAAGTTTATAACTAATACTAATATATAACTTATAACTATATCAATAGTCTAATATTAATACTATTATATAGTCTAATATATTAATAAAAGTATAAAACAGTTTTTTTAAAATCAAAATTTTTTTTTTTATAAACAAATTCTTAGTGACAAATTGTAAAACTTACATTTTAAAAAATCCGGAAAACCGGACCGGACTGGACCGGAAACTGGTAAAACCAGAAGTACCGGTTTAGGAGGGTAACCGGTGCGTAATCGGTTTTGAAAAATACAAAACCGGTACATACCGGTTTGGTCCTAGATTTTATCCAAAACCGGACCGAACCGCACCGGTTACACCCCTAATCGCGGGTATTTGTTGGGTATAAAATGATTAAAATCAACATCCAAGAATCAAGTCCAAAGATAAAGTCAAGAATAGATAATATAAGTTGACTTAAACACGTAAAAGGAAAGGGTTTCATAAGGCAAGTATGACTCAATTACTCCAAGGTATAGGTGACAATATGTGACACGACCCGTGAATCCAACACGAATACGATACGAAATTAGCGGGTTTGGGTTTAATGTTAATGGGTTCGGGTCAAAAAGGGTTGACCCGTTAAGACACGACTTATAAACGTGTCAATAACAGGTCAACCTGCTTAACATGAAATCAATCCGTCTTGACCCGTTTAGAATTTATTTCAAAGTTAACATTTTATTATTGTTAAGTTGTAATATTGGTCTTTCTTAGTATGCTTATATTTTTATTGTTATTGTTGGGATTATAATTTTAGATCTATGTTCATATTTGTTATTGTATGGTTAGTAATATTGGTTTTATTATATATTAAAATTTGAAAAATATTGATATATATTCTTTAAGATATTGTGGTTATTAATAAATATAGATTTTAACTTTTATATGAAATTATATTAATCAAGTCAAATGAGTTATGCGTTTTAGTTCAACATATTTACATGAAACAAACAGATTTAAATGAGTCGTGTCATGTTAATATATTTCTAATTATTTATTAAACTGGTCAAAATGGGTGACACGACACGACCTATTATCTAAATAAGTTGAGTTAAAGTTTGGAAGCTTGACACGTTTAGCTTAATGAGTTGGGTTAGGGTTAATCTATATAGTTGAATATTCATGACTTAATACGGCACGAAAATACAATTTGACACTCCTACTCCAAGGAATGAAAGAGACTCTATAAAAGGAGGGAATTTCATATTTGGGGGGCTCTACTACGCACAGTGACTCCAAAATTCTCCTCTCTTCAGAAGGATGGTAACTTTTTCAATCTCCAAAATTTTCATTTTTCTCAATTGTATTGAGAGATGAGTGAGGCAATGAGAAATCGTAAAGTCACTCATCATAGTGGATTTTTCCCTCAAACAACCATTTGATGTAAGTTTTTATGCCGAACTACATAAATTCGTATGTCTCTCTTTATTTATATTTTATGTATTATTTATTGTGAGCTTTTTTACTACATCCTTGAGGCCTCAAACCACCAGCGTGGGCTGGGATAACTCTTTCCGGATTGTTGTATAAATTTATGTTTTAATATTTTGTTTTGAAGTTTGTAAAAATTATAATGATTAGGTAATAATTAAATAAAAATATTAAAAATTTAAAATTAGAAGGTATTTTGTTTTGAAAATGTTTAAGAAGAAAATTACCATAAATTTGGAGTGTTCGCATCTCGTTACCCAAACAAGGCCATCCGTTACGATCCGTAGTGTGTCCTTTACAACCCGGGCGATGACCAATCTGAAGAGAGGTTCTCATATTATATATAGTCATGATAACATTTAGAGTATCCATATTGGTCTATATATATGTATATGTAAAGTCATATTTACATAATATGACTCTAAAATCATCTATATTTGCTTATGCATATTCAAATATTTAGCTAGTTATGAATAATATTTATCTAAATTTGGATAACTACTATTCACTTTACAAAACATATTTTATTCATTATTTCTCTCTCCTCCCACTCTCTCTCTCACAATCATTTTCTTTTATCCCTCCTTCAACAACATAATAAACTTTTACTTGTATATTTATTTTATTATTATAATATATTATATATATATTTCAGTTTATTATATTTTTAATATAATATATAAAAAAATTATATTTTTTTATTATTGTATTTATATTATTAATGTTAAATATATGTAGTGAATGTTAATTTTGTTCGAATGATAAAGTAGTTATACAAAAGATGTGATTTTATATATATATATTCGTATGTACAGATCAATGCTAATGCTGAGTTCCCTTCCAAGAGTTGAATGACCCATAGCTCTCTGCACCTCACGGAGACTAGCATTTCACTCCATAGCTTTGCCAATTGCTACTGCTGCAAAACTCTCAAACCAATCCAATTCAATCCAACTCCAATCCGAGCAAGTGCAATGATAGATCTTCCACAAGAACAGTAAGATCTCTGCCTGTGCCGCTTCCACGACCTCAATGAGGCGATGAAACTCTCGACTCTGTTCATCCGAACACCCGCCTCCTCACCAGAGCTGCAATGTTTCAGCCATTTCAAAACTACTGTTTCCAATCAAGTCATTTCCATCCTCCATGAGGTTAGCCCAATGGAACCCGCCTTGGAACGCCTAGTCCCCTCTCTCTCATCCAACATCGTCTCCTACGTCATCCAACAACACCGGGACCCGCAGCAGGGTTTTCGATTCTTCATCTGGGCGACGCAGAAAAAAGGTCTCCGTAGCCGGGCCTCTGATAATCTTGTCATTGACATGCTTGTCAGGGATAAACATGGGTTTGACTTGTACTGGAAAACTCTCCAAGACCTCAAAAACTCTCGGATACCGATCACTCCCAATGCTTTTACTGTGTTGATTGCAGGATATGCGAAGATGGGAATGGCCGAAAAGGCCGTCGAAGCCTTCTCGACAATGAAAGATTACGACTGTAAGCCTGACGTGTTTACCTACAATTGTATATTGAATATTATGGTTCGAAAGGGGGTGTTTTTGTTAGCGTTAGCAATATATAATAATATGTTGAAGTCAAATTGTACTACTGATTCGGCTACCTACGGCATCTTGATGAATGGCCTTTTCAAAACTGGCAAGACCCGGGATGCACTCAAGCTGTTTGACGAAATGATCCAGAGGGGTATCCTGCCCAACAAGAGAACCTATACTATTAGTATATCGGGATTGTGTCAGGGAGAGAGGCCCAGTGAGGCACATCGACTGTTCAATATGATGAGAGAGAGTGGGCGCCCCGATGATATTACTCACAATGCTTTGCTTAACGGATTCTGTAAATTAGGTAGGATTGATGAAGCATATGCACTTTTGCGAACCTTCGAGAGGGATGGGTATGCACTTAGACTCAATGGGTACAGTTCTTTGATTGATAGTTTGTTTAGAGCTAAGAGATATAACGAAGCACATGCGTGGTTCAGAAAATTGCTCGAGGAGGATGTAAAGCCGGATTTGGTTTTGTACTCTATAATGATTCGGGGGTTATCTGATGGAGGCAAGGTTCAGGAGGCTTTGAAATTGTTGGCTGAGATGACTCAGAGGGATTTGGTTCCTGATACTTATTGTTACAATGCTGTGATTAAAGGGTTTTGTGATATGGGTCTTCTGGATGAGGCTCGGTCCCTCCAACTTGAGATTTCAAAGCAGGATTGCTTTCCTAATGCCTATACTTACACCATTCTTATTTGTGGTATGTGTAGAAATGGGCTGGTCGAGGAGGCACAACTGATGTTTAATGAGATGGAGAAACTTGGATGTGTTCCTTCTGTTGTGACCTTCAATGCTCTTATTGATGGACTTTGTAAGGCCGGCCAGCTTGAGGAAGCTCATCTTTTGTTCTACAAGATGGAGATAGGGAGAAATCCTTCTATATTTCTCCGGCTCTCTCAAGGTTCCAATCCAGTTCTTGATGGTGCCAGCCTCCAAAAAATGGTAGATCAACTGTGCGATTCAGGATTAATTCTTAAGGCCTACAAACTTCTCATGCGGCTTGCTGATAGTGGTGGGGCCATGCCCAACATCACAACCTACAACGTTCTGATCAATGGTTTTTGCAAGACTGGGAACATCAATGGTGCTTTCAAGCTCTTCAAGGACCTGCAACTGAAAGGCTTATCTCCTGATTCCATTACATATGGAACACTTATAGATGGGCTTCAAAGGGTTGACAGAGAAGAGGATGCATTTGGGGTCTTCCATCAAATGGAGAAGAATGGGATTACACCTAGCTTTTCAGTTTATAAATCACTTATGACCTGGTCAAACAGGAAAGGGAAGGTTTCATTAGCTCTTAGTCTTTGGTTAAAGTATCTGAGAAACCTTCCAGGCACGGAAGACGAAGCCATCAGAGCAGTGGAGGAATATTTTGAGAAAGGAGAAGTGGGGAAGGTTATCCGAGGCATACTTGAAATGGATTTTAAACTGAACAATTTTGACTCGAGTCCATATACCATTTTGCTCATTGGATTTTGTGAGGTAAGAAAAATGAACGAAGCTATGACAATATTTTCAATTCTTAAGGATTACAAGGTCATTATCACTGCCCCAAGTTGTGCAAAGTTGATTCATGGTCTATGCCAGGAAGGGAATCTGGACCTGGCTATAAATGTGTTCCTATATACCTTAGAGAGTGGTTTCATGATGTCACCACGACCTTTAAACCAGCTGCTAAAATGCTTACTTCGTTCCCGATATAAGAAGCATGTCCCAAGCCTTGTAAGTAGAATGAAGTCTTTTGGATATGATTTGGATGTCCATCTTTACCCGTCTACAAAGTTTCTTCTTCTTGGTAGTGGTAGCTGGAACACAAGGGACACGGAAAATGTTTCCCCTGGATGATTGCTGCCTATGGTGGATGACTTACAGTCAGGGACAGACTCTTCTGGTACAATATTCTTTAGCTGAACTTCATTGGGACAGCTGTTGTAAAACAATAGTTTTGATTAAAATGGACACCAACCTCCCTCCCCGAGATTTTTTTTATTTTATTTTTTTATTTTTACCCGACTGCTTGTGTAGGTTCATGGGGGTGGAATTGGTTTGTTAATAAGTAAAAAGGTGTACTTCTGAGGAAGTCGATGACATTGATAATTTCCTATGCATACTAATAACTTTTTTGTAATGCATACCTGAACCTTTTGTAACATTACTGACTTGAAACAGCAGGATGAAATTCATTTTATGAAGAATTAGAAGCTGTTTCCACAGTTCATTATATGGTTTATTCAGCTTGGTTCTCTTTTACCTCTTTAGATATTTTATTATTATTATTATTATTATTTTTTTATATGTCGGGAACCTCTCCAAGGCAGGGGTCCTATAGACCTACCTCTGCAAAGTAAATCCTAGTCCCGTGTACCGTACTTTCGAAAAATTTTCTATACGAAACTAGTTAAATCGTTAACTTTTCACGAGCGGGTGGGATCCAAAGGATTGTTTACACCCATGGCTTTTTACCTCTTTAGATATGGTATTATATTTATAAATTTCTTTAAACAAACCATATTTATTTGAAGTTTTGAGGATCAGTTTGCTTGATTCCAGGAACCGGCAGATCTCTGCTGCTCGTCGTCACAATTTCTTTCAATTATCAAACAGGAGGCCACATCAAGCTCTCCCTCCAAAAAGATTAAGATCTTTGGGTACTGAGAATAGTATTATGAGAATATCTCACTATTATTTATTATTTTATTATTCTTTTTTATTTATTATTCATTATTATTTAATATTTTATCATTAATTTTTTATTATTATTTATAAAATACTTGAGAATACTTCACTACCTAAATACAACCACTATGTGAAAAATAATAATAAAATAATAAATAATAGCGAAGTATTCTCAAAATACTTTACACTCAAACTAGGCACACATAATAATTGTGATTTATAAGAAAGAAAACTGCATAAATTTTAATTGTAACTTTGCTTAATTAATGGTATATTTTTAATAATCAATAATTGTCTTATTTTGATTCTTTTATAATTTTTCTATCTTAAAATCTAAAGAATTAATAAAATATTTTATAATCCGAAAACACTTCAATCAAGTTTCGAATCAAACTCAAACTTAATTTCATATAATCGAACCAACTGAGCTTGATTTTAATGGAAAATCATCATTTCATGCCCTGCTTGAATATAGAGATGGTTTCATCTCATTTCATCATTATAACTTTTTTAAATTTTCACACAAAATATAATATAACAATTCAACTTTTTTAAATCTAAAAATAATAATAATATTAAAAAATAATATTATAATAATATTTAATTCAACTTATCTAAAATTATCTCATTTCATTTCACTATCCAACCGAGTCCAAAAAGTTTATAACTAACACATGTGGTTTGGATCAAATTTAAAAATGGTTCCTTTGTCGATCTCTTGACGAAAAATATCGACACGAGAAGAGCACATGGAATCTGTACATCTAGTCAGCATTTTAAAGTTTTAAAATGTAGAGCTAACATGCCACGTAAGTATGAACAGTGAAATTATATGAACAAAATTATAAAAAAAAACTTAATGAAATAGCATAAATAAAGTTGCCAAATAAAGTTACAAAAACTAAGAAAAAAAATTAACTAAATTAAAAAAGATTAATAAAATACAAACTTTAGATGAAAATTCTTTTAAACACATAAAAATCATAAAGTACTTTTTTAAAAGATAACTAAAATATTACAATAAAAAAAAACTAGATATAACATGAAAATAAAATAAGATAATAATTCAAAAGCATAAAGATATTAAAAAGTAAAGTATTAAAATAAGAAAGAGAAAAATATGTAAAATAAAGGCGGATGGCCGACCCAAAACCGAAAAGGTTTGATCATATTTCTTAAGGGTGTAAAAATAACTCGGAAAATTGATCCAGACCGGTTTGAACACTGGTCTAGTTTTGGACCGGTTTGGTTCGGAATCAGTTTTTGTAAGGAGAAAATCGGCCGAAACAGGTCCAGTTTCAATTCTAGGCTTTTTAAGCTCGGACTGGACCAGTTCCATATAATATGTATTTTAAATTATTTTTTTAATATTATATATGATATTAAAAAAATATAGATTTTTTTATATAATATATATAATACTATAAAATATAATTATATATAAGAGAATATTATTATAATTTATAAAATAAAAGTTTAATCTTAAACATAAAAATTTAATTGGTCATATGCTTTAAACATAAAATATATATATTAATAACATTTTATCATAAGAACTACTTAAATTGAGAAAAATACTTAAAAATAAAATTAATAAATCATAAAATTGATAAATAATAAATTAATTTAAAAATAAACTGAACTTGTAAAACTTTAAACTGAAATTGATAAATCACACCAATATTTTTTTATCAATTAAAATTAGTTTAAAATTGAAAACAAATCCTAAATATAAAAAAGATTTGAATTTATATACCAAAGTTGTAAATAAGATCACTAAAATATTATTTACCAAAAACGAAAGAAAATCACTTAAATATTATTACCAAATTGATAAGTATATTAGTAAATTAGTAATGCTAATATACATTGGTATTTAATGTATATTAATTACAATTTACAATTTATGGCCTAATACTAATAGTCTAATAATATTTTACTATTAGTAATATACTTTAAGTCTATATATAAATTACTATATAAATCACTATACTAAATAATTACATATGAAATAATGATATAGTAATACTAAATTACTAATACTATTAGTATTAGTATACTAATACTATCACTATCAATGATATAGTCAATGATATAGTTATAATAAATTAAACTCACTATAACAAATACTAATGTATAGTTATTCTAATCACTATAACTAATACTAATATTTATATGAATAATAATACTCTAATATAGTAATATAGACTATAGTTATACTAAATCACTTATTCACTATAACTAATATTACAAATATATAACTATACTGATAGGATAATACTAATACTATTATATAGTTATATTAATCATTATAACTAAATCACTATAACTATATATATTTTAGTATCAATGTATTATTATATTCCTTAATGTATGACTATAGTCTATATATAGTATTAATATCACTATATGTGGTAGTAACACTATAATAGTATAATATATACTACTAATATATATTAATATATTATGAGAGTTATAAGTATAAATTTATAATAGTATAGTTAACTTAATATGTTATTATTAATATCACTATAGCTATATAGAGTATTAGTGTGTATAATATAAATGTCATAGTATAATATACTACAAATCTTAATGTGTATACAGTATATATATGTCTCATGTATGTATATATAGTATATTAAATACGTATATATTTATATAGGTATTAAAAAAAAAGAAGCCTAGCTAGCCAGAAAGGCCAATGGGCTCAAAAAGCCCATCTGCCCAGCAGCCCAAACCACAGGAAACGACATTCTTTCCTCTCCAATAAATCCTAAAATCAGCCCCAGGCCACCAATCAAGTCCCCTCAGTTCCCTTCTAGGGGTGTAATCGGTTCGATCTGATTTAATTTTAGATAAAATTTAAGATCAAACTGGTATATACCGGTTTTATATTTTTCAAAATCGATTACGCACCGATTACCCTCCTAAACCGATTCCTCCAGTTTTACCAGTTTCTAGTCTGATTCAGTCCGGTTTTCTGGTTTAAATATTTTGCAAATTTGTTATAAAAAATTTGTTTATAAAAAAAAAAAAAAGCTTTAAAAAAAATCTATTTTATTAAAAATATGTTACCATTTACAAAAATCTGCTATGTAAAAAAATTCTGCTATAAATATCTGCTTTATAAAAAAAATCTGCTATGCAAAACAAATTCTGCTATAAATATTTGCTTTACAAAAAAAAATCTGCTATGTAAAACAAATTCTGCTATAAAAATTCTGCTATGTATAAAAAATTCTGCTATAAAAAAAAATATTATACAAAAAATCTGCAATAAAAATTATGATGTTAATTGCTAATTTGTTACTAACTTAGAGTATGTCAATATACTAATATTATATGCTATACATTATGGAACATATATTATATATTATATAATAATACATTGATACTAAATTATTACTAATATTATATACTATACTAATAGTGATATTAATACTAACATATTAAGTTAATTATACTATTATACATATATTATGAAATAACTCTTATAATATATTAATACATACTATTATTATTTATTATACTATTATAGTGTTACTACTACATATAGTGTATATATATATTATATAATAATATAGTGATACTAATATTGTATATTATACATTATTATCACAGGATTTACTGGCCAATTAAAAGGTTGGTGGGATTACTATCTTTCATATGAACAAATGTCACAAATATTAACTGCTTATAAATATGATGAAAACATGCAAGTGATTAAAACCAAAAATGATTTACCTATAGAAGATGTTGTAAACACATTGATATATGTATTAACTAAACACTTTGTTGGCGATCCGGTTCAATTCAAAGAAAGAACTAGTGATTTATTGATTAATTTAAAATGCAACCAATTATCTGATTTCTGTTGGTATAAAGATGTATTTCTAACTAAAGTTATGATCAGAAATGATTGTCAACAGCTATACTGGAGGGAAAAGTTCATAGTCGGACTTCCATATTATTTCACCCAAAAGGTACGAGAATCATTATTAAGATAAGATGGTACTATTGATTTTCATAATCTCACATATGATGATATAATAAGTAAAATTAATAGGACTGGATTAATTATGTACAATGATTTAAGATTAAAAAAACAAATGGAGAAAGAAAAGAAATTTACTAGAAAGGAATTAGGTACATTTTGTGAACAATTTGGTTATACTCCATTATTAGCTCATTCAAAAAGACACAAAAAAGGAAAGAGAGTTTATAAGAATTATTCTAATAAAAAAAGAAAATACAAACCTCCTATAAAAAGATAAAAGATAAATAAACATATAATAAGCCACTAAAAAGTCATAAAAAGACTAATAAAAAGAAGTTTTTCAAAACAATTTTCTGATATTGAATCCGAAGAAGATGAAGTACATATTTATAATTGTCTAAATAAGGATAATTGTATCTGTAACAAAACTATAAATGTACTTTCAAAACAAGAAGACATTATATTATAATTAATAGACAAAATTAGTAACCCTCAAGAAAGAAAAGATTACTTAGAAAAGTTAAAAGATATTTTTAATAATCAAAATACGTCAGTAATGACATCCTCAATACTTTATAATTTTTCAGAAATAATAGGAAGATTTAAAACCGACAAACAAAAAATTACGATACAAGATATACAACAAGAAATCAATGAGATAAAACAGGAGATTAGAAATTTAAAAACATCAAATCTCAAATTAGAAGTTTCAAATGAACAATTATTACAAGAAATTATATTATTAAAAATAGAGAAAAACGGAAATAATTTTCATGATAAAAAACATAATAAAGAACAAGAAGAATGTTGAACATTAGTTATAAAAGGTGAAACAGACAATTTTATTAATATTCTTGATAAGATAAATTTTCAAAAATGGTATGCTGAAGTAACAGTTTCAATTAATCAATAATTCTCTTTTACTACCATTGCCTTATTAGATATAAGAGCAGACTTAAATTGTATACAAGAGGGATTAATACCTTCTAAATATTTTGAAAAAATAAAATAAACATTATCCCAAGCCAATGGAACAAAATTAAATATAAATTATAAGTTATCCAATGCACATATCTGTAATAATGAAATTTGTTTTAAAGAAACATTCATTTTAGTAAAAAATATTAATACTAAAGTAATATTAGGAAATCTCTTTCTTTCCCTACATTATCCTTTTTCTGTAATAGAAGAAAGAATTTTTACTAAAATACTTGGACAAGAAATTCAATTTAAATTCCTACTTCCCCCAGTATCAAAAGAAGTTCACTCTTTAAAAGAAGTCTCATTAACCAAAAAAATTAATTTTTTTTAACAAAAAACAGAATTAAAAGAAAAGAAAAACATATAAGTTTCTTAAAACAAGAATTAAAATATAAAAGAATTCAAGAACAATTAAAAGACCCATTATTAACCCAAAAAATTGATAATTTTAAAATTAGAATTAAAAATGAAGTATGCTCTAACCTGCTTAATGCTTTCTGAAACAGAAAATAACATATAGTTGAATTATCCTATTAAAAAAGATTTTTTTGAGAAAAATATTTCAACCAAGGTTAGACCTATTCAAATGAATAATGAATTATTAGAATACGGTAAAAAAGAGATTTATTATCCCGACTATATGATGTTACAGTATTTTCAAAATTTGACATGAAAATTGACTTTTGGCAAATCCAAATTGCTGAAAAAGACCGTTATAAAACAGCATTTATAGTTCCATTTAGACATTTTGAATGGAATGTTATGCCATTTGGATTAAAAAATGCTCCCAGTGAATTTTAAAATATTATGAATGAGATATTTACCCATTTTACTCATTTTTCGATAGTTTATATAGATTATGTATTAATATTTTCTTCATCCATTGAACAACATTGAAAACATTTAAATATTTTCATTCAAATCATCAAACAAAATGGATTAGCCGTCTCATCACCTAAAATAAAATTATTTCAAGATAAGATTAGATTCCTTGGACATGAGATTTATCAAGGAACTATTACACCAATTAGTAGAGCAATAAAATTTGCTGATAAATTTCCAGATGAAATAAAAGACAAGCAACAACTAAAAAGATTTTTAGGAAGCCTCAATTATGTTGCAGACTTCTATCAATCTCTCAGGCTATTATGTAAACCATTATTTAAAAGATTAAAAAAGAATCCACCTCGTTGGACAGAAAAACATACGAATATTATAAAACAAATTAAGGCTCATGTTAAGAAATTACCATGCTTAGGAATCTCATCTCCTCATACTTTTAAAATCATTGAAACGGATACCTCTGATCTTGGATATGGAGGAATTATGAAACAAAAATTATCAACTGATTTGGAACAGATTGTTCGATTCCATTCAGGATGTTGGAATCCTACCCAAAAGAATTATAGTACTATTAAAAAAGAAATTATGGCTATCGTATTATGTATTTCTAAATTTCAAGATGATTTGTTAAATCAAAAGTTTTTACTTAGAATAGATTGTAAATCAGCCAATGAAATTTTGATTAAAGATGTTAAAAACCTGGTTGGTAAGCAAATATTTGCTAGATGACAAGCTATATTAAGTATTTTTTATTTTGATATTGAAAATATTAAATAAGAATCTAATTCTCTTCCTGATTTTCTATTCCGAGAATTCTTACAGGGAAAATCATGTCATCTTCAAAGTCAAAAGTAAAGTCCAAATCCTCATACGTGCTGCCACCATCTCCTCCTTATCCTTCACCTTGTCCCTCTGTAACTCCAAGACCATATATAGTATTGGGGTCATTACCGCAAAACATTAGACCCTCTTATAATTCATTTTCAACATTAGTTTCTCCAAAATTGCCAACCTATTCCAAAGCTATTTCTCCCTCTTCCTCTTCTCCTTCCCAAATTATTAATCCTCCATTATTATCTCAGCCTTCTTCATCTCCTATTATCAACAAATCTCATTGGCACACAGTCTTTACTATCGCATATGAAATTCAATATCTATCCGACCTCTAGAAATTACTTGATGCATTTCTTTTACTAGACTGGCATTACGTTCCGCAAAATATTAAGAAAACTCAACATTTTTATGAATTCATATTAGTAGATACTGACTCAATTATTCTTTCTGAAATTCATTGTTATCTTCAAACTCAACCTTCTCCACCTGCATCTCCAATTATTGTTTTTCATAAAGTCACCATTAAACAGGTTCTCACTTTGGAACAATGGGGAAAAAAATCTCTATTTAACAAGAAAGTTCTCTCACCCTTATGATCATCTTTATTATGATTACTATGATTACCAGCAAGTATGGACAAAAATGTTTCTAAAATAAAATAAAAATTTATGTCATTCATGGTTCCTTAATTTTGACAAATTATAAGAAATCAACACACTCCCGAAATAGTTCTTACTATGGTGGGAATATTACGGACCCGAACCTCTTCTCATTCCTCTTCTCTTTCAGGAAAGTCTCCAAAATTTTAATTTACAAAATGACAGTCCACCAGTATTAAACCATTGTTCACCACTTCTGCTCTTCTTTCTCAAAACAAAATGAAATTGGATTATGAAATGAGAATATGTCATCAAACCTCATCCCTCTCTCAAAACCATTATGTTTCTATCCCGCCAAGTTTCCGTCAAATGATGGGAAAAATACAATTATGATCATGTATTAAAGATGTTTTCAAAAGTTACCAAAACTCCAGAAGTCCTAGTCCAACGAAGCAGATTTCAAGCACAATTAGCATCCATTACCAACAAGAAGGATTTGAAAAATTTACCCGAAACAATGTCACAAGTATCAGACAGTGACGAAGAAGAAAAAACACAACATCTATCCAGATTATCTCCACTGCAGCCACTCGCATTATCACCAGCTCATTAGGCCTCTCCTTCTCAACAGGCCTCTCAACTTCAGGGTAACCAAGCCGCCTCTCACTCTCAAGATTACTCACCTTATCATCCAGTACATCTGATGGATTCTCAAGACCCGTTTGAACTTGAATTAGCAAATTATAATCCTTAGAATATGTGACTCCAAAAGATTACTACTTTCTCGATTAGTCAGTATGACAGACGGAAGTTGTCAGGAATATTATCTCCCCAGAAGATTATTATTCATGACAGATAATTGTCTAGCAAAACAACAAATGTTTTTGTACATACAAGTTTACGTGTCCTGTATTGTGTTTGTTTTTAGCGTCGACTGATACTTTTTTTGTTTTTAGTGTTGGCTAGTACTGTTCATGTATTATTAGACTTACTGTTTTGTACTATTCTAGTGTCTATATAAAGGGGCTCACGAAGGAAGAAGGACATTCGGAATTATAATTTGAAATCCCTTCCTCTCTCGCCCAAATCTCTCTAGTCCTCATCACTTCCTAAATCTTCCAATCTTCCTTCCCTCATGCTTCAGCTTCCAACTCCTTTGATAATTAGTCTCATTGTAAGTATTATGTTTTTAATGAAGAAATTTATTTCATATCTCTTTCTTATATTATTTACTTCCTCATACATATGGTCGGTTATACCGCCTGCTCTATTTGCTATCATGTATATGGCTGGTTTTACCGCATATTATTTCTATTAATATTATCTATTTATATATTTATTACCTGGGATATACGCCTTTGGTATCAGAGCCATTGGTGATTATATTATTGTATTTTATACATTATGGAATATATACTATATATTATATAATAATACATTGATACTAAATTATTACTAATACTATATATTATACAAATAGTGATATTAATACTATATAATAATATATGGTCATAGTGATAATTATATAATATCTTATATATATATTATAATTTATATTATTATATATATTATATAATATTAAAAAAATTAATTTAAATCTATATTATAGTGAATCGGTCCAGTCCGGTTTTCTAGCTAAAATTTACCAACCATATTCCCTTCCTTCCTCTCTACCTCACTCGTAAATCACGCAGTCATTGGCCCGATGCACATAAACCCTCACATCTCGTTGTCGCACCGCTTCACACAGATCTGGTAGGACCCCCTGTTTTGTGACCCCTGGTCAATCAACTAGCCATGTCATGACAAAGCTAGACAGCCCCACATCAGCCCATGGGCATGTCAGCCACATGCCAATAGCCATGCTAGCCATGCCCATAGGCCAGCCTAGCCCACCCATAGGCTCATGCATGCCATGGGTCAACTTGGCCCATGCCAACTATGTTATTTTTTATTATTTAATTATTTATTTTCCAAGGGACCTATTTGGGATTTTCAAGTTGTAATCCTTATAAATAGGACCCTTAGGCTTTGCATTTACATCTTTTGGCAAATTCCCCTGTGGGTAGACTATTTTGTTCCTGAGATCACCATTTGGTGCTAAGGCACTTGGGTTCTTTGGGGTGCAATACGTGAATCCCCTAAGAGAGGATCACACCTTGCAATTCGTGAATAGGTGTGGTTCAATCTATCTTGTTCTTGCAACTTGGTGTAATTCGTGAATCCAGGTTGTAGTTCTCTTTGTTATTTTCAAGTTCATCAATAAAGAGGTTTATTTCACCTATGTGCAATTTGTGAATCATAGTTGAATTGACTATCTTTTGTTCACTTTGTCTTGATTATTTATCAGTTGTATGTCGTGTTCTTCATTTGTTCTTAGTGTTCATCAATTTCATTGCTTATTTGATCCATTCCATACCACATACTCGACCATCATAGTGTTTGTCATCCTTTCTATAAGTTTGTCAACTTTCTATAAATTGTTCCCTCCACACACCTTGCCCTAGCCGAAATACACATAGCCTCAACTTCCACAGACACCATTCGGCCAACCCGAGTGTTGCCTTACTTTCCATATTAGTTCACATTTTCATAATTGCCCTTCATCTATCATAGTCATAAAACCCTAGCCACACCATCCACTTACCATATTCGGTCATCTTAAAGTCATCCACCATAAACCCTAGCCGCCCACCTCAAGCCCTATAAGGAAACTCATTCATTTTAGGAGTCTTGACTTCCTCTAATTCAAATTCAAATTCAAATTCCAATTCAAATCCCTTAATTTAAGGAATTGCAAATCCTCTTTAATTCCTTAAATCACTCTTCCTAAAATCCCTCTAGTCAACTATTGACTTACCATCTCAATTCAAATTCGAATTTCCAATTCCCTCCAAGATTCCTACCACTTAGGAATCTTCCCTCAATCATCTCTATCTACCAATCCTAGCCAAAATCGAATTCCCTTCTTCCCTCAAAGATTCCCTTCATCTTTCAAACTTCCATATCTATTTACAAATCATCCAAAATCTAGCCAACCTTCCAAAGACCAAGTCAACCCAATCCCTTCATCTTAGCCACCCAACATCCAAAACCCTAATCCCACCTTACCATTTCGGCAACCCTAGCCAACTGAACCCTAGCATCACTCTTCCACCTCATTCCTAAACCCTAGCATCATCCTAAACTCTAACCTTAAGCCAACTTTTCCAAATCTCGAAATCCACCCTAGCCACCTCACAAAAACCCTAGCTACACTTCACCATTCCTACCCTAATCACCATCCGAGTGGCCCAAACATCAAGGGCAACCCTTAAGCCATTCTCATTGCATCAAACACCCATAATCCTAAGCCAATCTTCCAAGACCACACCAACCCTAATTCTACCATAGCCCACGACATCCCTAGTTGCCTCCAACCTGAACCCTAACCTCATCTCATCCATTCAACCCTAGCCTCCATCATCTTGGCACTTCACTCAAGAACAAGTCTAGCCACCCACATTGATTTGCCTTAGCCTACCCAAATACATCATCATCCCATCACTCAAACACCATCCTTTTGTGGAAGGCCAAGCGAGTTGGCAAGAACACTCGGTTACCATCATCACCAATAGAAGCCCGTGGACCTTAGTGTTAGGGACAAGACTGGGGTTCCTAACATTAATTGGTGCTTTCATTGAGACGGCTACCTTGCTTGGCATTTTTGAGAAGTTCTCACTTCTATAAATAGGTAAACAACGTGTTAACCCAAACTTTGTGAATTGGTTGGGGGAGACCCTCATTGGATCCCATTTATTTTTTTGTGAATTGTTGAAATTGGAGTTTGGGGGTTGAGGAGGAGAAATGAGTAGTTCTCTTGTAGGGGTCGACCGTGCAAGTTGGTGGAAGATCCAAGGTTGGACCTTTTGTACAAGGAAGGGGTCGACCACCCTTGAAGGTGGGGGACCCAAGGTTGGACTTGTGAACCAAGAGCAAGACCCACCCCCAAATTGTTAGCCATGAGCCGTGTGGTTCAAGAGGAGGAACAAGGGGGTTCCAACCGGGAACGCATAGAAGCCATAAAAAGGCAATGCTTAAGGCTTGACCACCTCATCTATGAGGTCAAGACTACCTTGACCGAACTTACATTGTCCTTGAATGCTACCAACCGTGCGGTTGAGGAGAGTAGAAGGGAGATGGAGACCCATAAGAGGGAGACCAATGCAAGCCTTGAGAGGATTGAGAGGAGAATGGTGGAAACTAATGGTCAAAGGCCCCCACATAGTCCAAATAGGCAAGGGCATGAAGCCTTTGTGGATGGGGCCGAAACAAGTGTCACAGGGTCCATACGTGAGCTACCACAAAATGAGTTGAGAAGGGGGGTAGAGTTGAAAACAATAGAGTGATTGTTGAGAGGTGGATTCTAAATATTGACCATCCGACTAGAACCCCAAGTGTGGGAGAAGAGTATCAAGATGTAAGGCTTGAGAGACCACAAAGAGAGAAAGCCTTTGAGCATGAGCATGAGTATGAGAGGCCTTATGGCCGTGGAGGCCATTATGAGAGAAGAAGAGACCATCATGGGAGGGGGTATGATGTTGACCACCATGATGATAGAAGGGGACACCGGGCTTATGACCGGGGACCTAAGAGGCCAAAGGTGGACTTTTCCAAGTTTAATGGGGGAGATCCATATGAATGGCTAGATAAGGTGGACTACTATTTCCATGCATATGAGGTGCCTAGGGAAGAAAGAGTGTCGACGATGTGTTTTTATTTGGAGGGAAAAGCAAGTAAATGGTGGAGATGGATCCGGGACCAATATGAGAAGGATAGGAGAATATTGGGTTGGACGGCCTTAGAAAAAGAATTCCTAATGCAATTTGGACCATCCCCAACCATTAATCATCATGGCCAACTTGCCAAGTTGAGGCAAGAAGGCAAGGTGCATGCTTACATTAAGAAGTTTAAGCAACTCCAAACACTTGTGAGAGGTTGGTCTGAGGAGGCCTTTGTGGGCATATTTGTGGATGGGTTAAAGCCTTGGATAGCCAAGGAAATTAACTTGAAACAACCCACTAAGATTCAAGAGGCTATGAGGATGGTGGAGATCCTAGAAGAGAGCACTAATATAGAGAAACGTCAATCTAAGGAAATGGGGAGTAAGGTTACTACACCCTTGCAAACCAATGTTCCTTGGAAAGGCATGGAGGAAAGGGGGAAGTGCTACTAAGTCTAAGCAAATTGAAGTGAAGAAGCTTTCAAGGGAAGAGGTACAAGAGAGAATAAAAAAGGGTCTTTGTTTTAAGTGTGGAGAAAAATGGGGCATAGGGCACAAACGTGGATCGGGACAAGTGTACATGTTGGTTGATGAAAGAAGTGAGGAAGATGATGATGGTTATTTTGTGGAATCATCTAGCCAAGAGTGCAACTAAGAGGAGACCAAAGTGAATGAAAATTATGGGGAGGCCGAATTGTCCCTTAATACCTTGATGGGGACCCAAAAGCATACCACATTGAGGGTGATGGCATGGATAGGAACATTTGAGGTTCCTTTGTTGGTAGATAGTGGCTCCACACACAACTTTATTAACACCAAGGTTGGGGTTGAAGCCAATTTCTATAGAGCCATTTGATGTAAGGATGGCAAGTGGGGACAAGATGAAATGTGAAGGGTTAGTAAAGAAAGTGAAAATGAATGTGCAAGGAGTGAAAGTAGTGGCGGACCTACATGTACTTCCTTTGGTAGGGCTTGATGTTGTACTGGGCACTCCATGGCTCAAGGGCCTTGGAAGAATAGTGCTTGACTACAACAATAGGACCATAGAATTCAAGCTAGGGTCCAAGAAGAAAGTATGGGCAACTTTAGCTCCCAAGGAGGCCAAGTCGAGTGAGGTCTCAATGTTAGAAAAATTGGGCAAAGGAGGGGCACATTGTTGTGCCATGGAGATGGCTAAGGAAGAGAATGAGGGGAGAGCATGGAAATTTTCAAATTTAATCCTTGAGGGCAAGGATGTTCTTGAAGGGAGGGGAAATGGTAGGACCCCATGTTTCGTGACCCATGATCAAGCCACTAGCCATGTCATGACAAGGCTGGACAGTCCCACAGCAGTCCCATGGGCATGTCAGCCACATGCCAACAGCCATGCTAGCCATGCCCATGGCCCATGTCATGGGCCAGCGTAGCCCACCCATGAGCTCATGCATGCCATGGGTCAACTTGGCCATGCCAACTATGTTATTTTTTATTATTTACTTTTATTTAATTATTTATTTTCCAAGGAACCTATTGGGGGTTTCCAAGTTGTAATCGTTATAAATAGGACCCTTAGACTTTGCATTTACATCTTTTGGCAAATTCCCTTGTGGGTAGACTATTTTGTTCTTGAAATCACCATTCGGTGCTAATGCACTTGGGCTATTTGGGGCGCAATACGTGAATCCCCTAAGAGAGGATCACACCTTGCAATTTGTGAATAGGTGTGGTTCAATCTATTTTGTTCTTACAACTTGGTGCAATTTGTGAATCCAAGTTGTAGTTCTCTTTGTTATTTTCAAGTTCATCGATAAAGAGGTTTATTTCATCTATGTGCAATTTGTGAATCATAGTTGAATTGGCTATCTTTTGTTCACTTTGTCTTGATTATTTATCACTTGTACGTCGTATTCTTCATTTGTTCTTAGTGTTCATCCATTTCATTGCTCATTTGATCCATTTCATACCACATACTCGACCACCATAGTATTTGTCATCATTTCCATAAGTTTGTCAACTTTCTATAAATTGTTCCCTCCATACATCTTGCCCTAGCCGAAATACATATAGCCTCCACTCCCACATACACCATTCGGCCAACCCTAGTGTTGCCCTACTTTCCATATTAGTTCACATTCCCATAATTGCCCTTCATCAATCATAGTCATAAAACCCTAGCCACACCATCCACTTACCATATTCAGCCATCCTAAATTCATCCACCATAAATCCTAGCCGCCCACCTCAAGCCCTATAAGGAAACTCATTCATTTTAGGAGTCTTGACTTCCTCTAATTCAAATTCAAATTCAAATTTCAATTCAAATCCCTTAATTTAAGGAATTGCAAATCCTCTTCAATTCCTTTAATCACTATTCCTAAAATCCCTCTAGTCAACTATTGACTTACCATCTCAATTCAAATTCGAATTTCCAATTCCCTCCAAGATTCCTACCACTTAGGAATCTTCCCTCAATCATCTCTATCTACCAATCCTAGCCAAAATCGAATTCCCTTCTTCCCTCAAAGATTCCCTTCATCTTTCAAACTTCCATATCCATTTCCAAATCATCCAAAATCTAGCCAACCTTCCAAATATCAAGTCAACCCAATCCCTTTATCTTAGCCACCCAACATCCAAAACCCTAATCCCACCTTACCATTTCGGCAACCCTAGCCAACCGAACCCTAGCATCACTCTTCCATCTCATTCCTAAACCCTAGCATCATCCTAAACTCCAACCTTAAGCCAACTTTTCCAAATCTCGAAATCCACCCTAGCCACCTCACAAAAACCCTAGCTACACTTCAACATTCCTACGCTAATCACCATCCCAGTGGTCCAAACATCAAGGGCAACCCTTAAGCCATTCTCATTGCATCAAACACCCAGAATCCTAAGCCAATCTTCCAACACCACACCAACCCTAATTCTACCATAGCCAATGACATCCCTAGTTGCCTCCAACCTGAACCCTAACCTCATCTCATCCATTCAACCCTAGCCTCCATCATCTTGGCACTTCACTCAAGAACAAGACTAGCCATCCACATTGATTTGCCTTAGCCTAAACACTTAGCCTACCCAAATATATCATCATCCCATCACTCAAACACCATCCTTTTGTGGAAGGCCAAGCAAGTTGGTAAGAACACTCGGTCACCATCATCACCAAGATGAGCCCGTGGACCTTAGTGTTAGGGACAAGATCGGGGTCCCTAACAAGACCCTTACTCTTGCCGTTGGACCTCCCTTCATCTCTCTCACCAATCGCCGTCTCACACAGCCTCTCTCCTAGCCATGTATTTCTCACAAACCCACAGTACTTTCTCTTCTTCTCTCCTGCATTTCTCTCCCTCATCAGTCATCACATGGGCCACGATTATTTATGATTTTTTTGTTGTTGTAATGTAACTTATATTTACTATTTAGTATTTACATAGTCATTACTCATTAATCTGCTACTTTGCTTGTTCATTTTAATTTTTGTCAATGATTCTTGAATTTGTTTTTCATTGTTTGTGACTATGACGATGTTTGGTTGGTGAGAAAGCGTTAGAAATATGACTTTGAGTCTGTGACAATGTTTGCATTGTTTGGTCCAACCTTGTAAACAATATATGATTGGATTAATGCTATATACTAATCTTTCTGTCCCTTTGTAACAAAATGAAATTATTTGTAAAATTATTTAAGTATCATCTGTTAATTTATTTAAAAATGTGGTGTCATGACTGTTTTTTGCGAATAAGGTTCAGCCATTAAATATTTTCGTAGGGACCCAATTCCAAATATCTGTTTTTTGTGAATCATCACTGGACTATTGTTTGATTATGCATTGTTATAGCTCAATTTCACTGGACCCCAATTTCAAATTCCATATGCGCTTCTAAATCAGTTATTGGATTTTTTTAGTAAATCAGAGTTTTTTAATAGCAACAGATTTTGTTATAAATAGATTTTTTTTTATTTTTTTTTATTTTTACAAATTTGCATTTTATTGAAATCGAAAAATTGAATCAAATCAGACCTAAACCGGTAAAATCAGAAATATTGGTTTAGGGGGATAATTGATGCGTAATCAGTTTTTGAAAATATAAAACCGGTACATACCGATTTAGTCTCGAATTTTGTTTAAAACTGGACCGGTTACACCCATAATATTTCGAAATGTATCATACTGATCAACCCGATGCAATTATCTACCAACATTATCTGAATCACCTGAAAGAAATTTGATTAAAATAAAAATAAGTACAAAAATAAAATCGGAAGCAGTCAGGTTAGAAATTCTACCGGACCTTTTTGGTTCAGAAATATTTCTTCTAACTCACACTAAATTCAAGTTGAGTCGAAAGTAAGATTTTGGCCTGTTCAGGTTGGGTGAACAGTCTTAGCAATTAGGAGTGACAATATATGACACGACCCATTAAATCAACATGATTATGACACGAAATTATCGAATTTGAGTGTGATATTAATGAGGTTAAAATATGTTGACTCGATAAGACATGATTAATGAAAGGGTCAATCGCAGATCAACTCGCAAAACCCACAATCAACCCGTATAACAGAAATAAATTATATTTTTAAATTCTATAATTGTTTAATTTTATATGCCTTTACTATTGTTGGGATGTAATATTAGTATTAGTATTTGACTACCAAATATCTCAAACTATTAAACTTTTTTGTAATATGTAATTTCATTTTATGGAATATTCGATTTCTTTTATAGATTTAGATATTGATCATAAAATATTTTTTTTTATCATAAATCCATTTGTAATTGTAAATGATTTATATAATTATTCTCATATTATAAATGAAATTATATTAATTAGTTCAGAATAAATATACAAGTTAGTTCAATACATTTACATGAAAACGGGTTAAACGAGTCGTATTTAGGTTAACCCAATAAAACTTAGGTGCCGTTTGGATAATGAATTGAGATGAGATGAAAGTTGAAAGTTGAATAAAATATTGTTAGAATATTATTTTAATAATAATATTAGTTTGTGATTTGAAAAAGTTGATTTGTTTATTATGTTTTAAACAAAGTGGAATTGGAGTCAATTTTTTTTTTTTTAATTTTTCAATCGAAGTCGGAGTTGGAGGTGTTGCTGGACCAACTTTGACTCCGACTTCGATCCGATTTGACTCCATGCTCCGACTCCAACTTCGACTTTGCCCTCCGACTCTGCCCTCCGACTTCTGTTGCCACTTTTCCCCTACAGCCTTATAGTTTGTATCATTGTCTGTGATAAACTACACAATATTCTCAACCCTAACTGATGGGAACTAAGGTAGGGATTCCATTCCTGCAGGTTCATATCACTAACTTTTTAAACCACTTCATAAAAAAAATGTTAAATAATGTTTCTACATTTTTTCGAAAATCCAATGCATCAATAGACTTCCAGAACATTGTAGTATTTGGAGAATAAACTAAAAAGTTGATTATTGGTTTCTAATTATTTATTTGTCCAACCATCTTAAATTAGTTAACAACCACTTTCCTCCCATTTTTAATATTTAAGAGAACACCTCATTCACTGAATTCTTCAAAAGATTTCCTCTTAACTCATGTAAACAATGACTCTTGAATCCTGGCTCAATAGCAGTTATGGTATCTATAGCTGGTTGATAAAATTGAAATTGAGGTGCATTGAAAGGTAGATTAGTATCAGACCACCACTTTGTTACAGACATCTTTTCTTTGTCAATGATCTCCTTTAAACACATAGTACTCTTTATGGAAGGTTGAGATCCAGGAGCTATTCTTGAAGCGAAAAACCTATTAAATACCCCAGTTAACTTTCTACATTTCCTCTCCTTCCCCTTCCCTTTTGAATCATGATAGTGTCCCTCATTATCATCATATGATGACATCACCATAAGGGCTTCCAATTTTTTCGTTTATTTTCCTCTTCTTCTTCTTCTTCTTCTTCTCTCTCTCTCTCTCTCTCTCTCTCTCTCTTTTCTTTTTTCTTTTTTTTTTTCAATTCATTGATTAGCTCCTTCATTGGCCATTTTATATCATTAGGGATCTTTCTATATGCTTCTATATTACTGGAATCTCAGATCGATGATATTTCAACCTAATGACTCCATTGCCTCTAATTATTTCGTTATAATAGACACATTGAGTACTATATATTGCCCTTGCACAATGCGTGCATGGGCCCATTTTGGATTCTCTGATCTTGCTGGAGCAAGTGTCATAGATGTAGCAGTATTGGATTGGTGACTTGACACTTTTATACTATTGCATAATGATAAAAAAAAAAGGAAAAAAAAAAGAGAAGAGAAATCAAGCTATCAACTCTCATGGTACAAAATTTATCAATTCAAATATTGACCTAAATAATAGAAATTTCAATTTTTTTTTATTAAACTTCAATCCTAATAGAAGTTACAGACTCCCATGAATAACCTAGAGAGGATATCACCAAATGATCCATAGATATCAAGGATGTTCAAAAAATCAGAAATCAAACCCTGTCCTAGCAAAAAAAAAAAAAAATCAAACCCTGCAAATGCCAAGTTCCGTAGAATATATCTGAGAGTCAATCCTAAAACCCATGGAACTATATAATATAAAATTAAAAAAGGAAATAAGAATATATCTTAAATATAGTTACGTGCAAACTACAGGTCCACAAGACTCACTGCAAGGAAAAAAAATTCAAAATTACATTAATATTCCCACCACTATTATTACCACCGACGGAAAATTGACTACTTCCCTCCTCAAGACCATTTTTCTCTTCTTCAATTTTCACTACTCAACAAAAGGGTGTATATATATATATATATATATATATATTTATTTAGCTTATACCTATGGCATGGAGTGGGCCGTGGAGTGTGGAGGTGGATGTTGACCTGTGGCGGAGCAACGCAAGTTGCAACAGAATCATTTTCATGGGCGTGAAGTGTGGACATGGCATAAGCTACTGCAAGATGTTGACATTTTTTAACAGATTGTATTTGTTAGTAAGATTTTTTTATATAACCGTTGCGTTCCTTCAAACCTTTTTCTGTTGAGGAAGGATTATACCGAATCATTTTCTTTCGTTGAAAAAGATTTATTCATTTATTTTCGGCATCTAAAATTTCAAAGTGAATAACCGACTAACAAAAAAATCTTCAACATTTGCTTTTAAAGGCTATTGAGAAAGCTAGTCATTTGTCTATAGTGAGAAGTTTTACAAAAAAAAAAAAAATGTAGTGTTTAGAGATTATAGAGAATTTTCCAGACGAGAGATGTGTTATTTTTAGAGAAGCTTTGGACCCAATCACTTGTGCAAAGTTGGTTTAAACTATATGATGATCAGTTGAGTTGTTGTATCCTTGAGGAGACAAGTCAAGAGGAGATCTATTGCACCCGTTCATTTGAAACTTTACATATCGCAGAGGGCATAGATCTCTACAAAAAGAGTGAGATTCTAATGCTTCCGTCCAAACTGGTCTTATTTGCATTTTTTATTTCATTGTAATTGTTATTTTATTACTGCATATTTCCTAACAATTTTAAGGAGATTCATATGGAGCTTACAAACGAAAAATCCACAGAAAGCGTTGGAGATCTCAACAAGCCCTTCTGTTTCATGGGAGCATATTTCAAGATATGGAAGTATAATGTGCTCTTCTATCTAAGTCTTCTCAATGTCTCCTATGTTCTCACTACAAAGAATCCTAGTAAGATCACTATCGAGAACATGATTGAAGCACAAGTGAAAACTCATGAAGAAAAGATTGAAAAATATACAAAAGATGAGTATAATTGCCGATGTTACCTTTTGAATTGCCTTGTAGATCATTTTTTTTTTAATTTCTACAATACTACTTACTCGTCTGCAAAGAAAATTTGGAAAGCTTTATGTAATAAATATGACACGGAAGAAGTTGGAGCAAAGAAATATGCGACAAGTCGCTTCTTTTAATATCAAATGGTAGATGGAAAGTCCATCGTAGAGCAAGTGCAAGATTCTCAAATGGTTATAGCAGAAGTTCGATCCGAAGGCATCAAAATTGGAGACAATCTAATTGTTTGTGGCATCATTGACAAGCTACCACCTTCATGGAGGGAGTTTCAAAATTTGATGCATCACAAACAAAAGGAGACATCCTTAGGGACCTTAATTATGCATATTCGGGTAGAAGAGGAAGCTAGAGGCCAAGATGCTTTGATGGTTCAAAATGAAAATAATACTTCCATGACGAAGGTAAATTTAATTTCTAAAAATGGTAGCTTTGCCCAAAGGTCGGATTTCAAGAGATAGTCATTTGAAGTCACAAAGAAAAAATTTCAAAAAATTTAGTAGAAGATACCAGATTGAAATGGAGGTGAAGGAAACTCAACAAACAAACAAAGAAATGAAAAATAGGGGTTCACCACCCAAGAAATAACACCAAAGGGATATAGAATATCACCACCGAAAGGATTAAAACAAGGGATACAGAACTAAAAGAATTCGCCACTCTAAGGATTATACCAAAGAGATATAGAATTACAAGAAGGAGAATTCTCTCTTCTTACAAAACCAAAGGCTGATTCAATTCATAAACTTCAGTCTACTCTACACTTACAAACATAAATACTTATAGAAGCTTAGAACAACCCTCTAAGCATAGAATTGAGAATAATCTAAAGACAAACATGTAAGATTCGTGGGAAAGTAGTCAAATGGACAAAGCATGCTATCAAATGTCAAGTAGGAAGAAAATGGGATCCTGAAATTTCGGCCTGCCCCAACCACTCTAGTTAAAACGGTCATATCTCCATGTGCGCACCTCCAAATAGATTGAAACTTGTCTAGTTGAAAATATGACATCTTGAACTTCAATTTAGACATAAGAAAGTCTTAAAATGGATATATATTGGGCCGGTTATGATGGACTTAAAACCCAATCGGTTGTTGCATCAGGATCATTTCCATTTGGGCTTCAACCTTGCTTACTTGACATGATGTTATGTGACTCTTGTTAGACATACCCTTGTCAGACTCTCCCGGTTTCTAAGGACTTGCTCTCAAGTCCATGATTTCTTCATTTTCTTCATAGGGAGATAAGTCACTCACATTGAAAGTTGCAGATATACCATAATCTCCATGAAGTTCAATCTTGTAAGCATTTTTCCCAATGCGCAAAAGTACCTTAAATGGACCATCTACTCGTGGTAGAAATTTAGACCGACGTTTCTCGGGAAACGCTCCTTTTGAAGATGAATCCATACCAGATCTCCTTCCTTGAAAGTTGCAGGCTTTCTATGTTTATTTGTTTGTGTGCAGTACTTCTCATTTTGTTTCTCAATATGACTTCGAATTTGTTCATGTAACTTCTTGATCTCATTCGTTCACTCATCGGCGTTTACACTAAATTGAGTAGTAGTGGGAAGTGGAGCCAAATCAAGAGGGCTAATGGGTTTAAGACCATAGACAGCTTCAAATGGGCTACAACCAGTGGTTTGGCTTGTAGACCAATTATAGGCAAATTCATCTTGAGCTAGGAGGAGGTTCCATTGACGGATGTTCTTTCCTACAATACTTCTCAAGAGATTTTCCGAATTCCGATCAACAGCTTCAGTTTGACCATCTGTTTGGGGATGATAAGTAGAGCTGAATTGAAGGATAGTGCCAAGCTTTCCCCAAAGAGTACGCCAAAAATATCCGACAAGCTTGGAATCACAATCAGAGGTGATCGTCATAGGAATGCCATGAAGCTTGACTATTTCTCTGAAGTATAAGTTGGCAACATGAGCTGCATCAAGAGTTTTGTTGCAAGGAACAAAATGAGCCATCTTTGAGAATCGATCAACCACCACCATAATGGAGTCTTTGTTTCTTTGAGTTCTTGGCAAACCTACAACAAAATCAAGACTAATATCTTCCCATGGAGCATTAGGAACAGGTAATGGGATGTATAGCCCGGTAAACTGTTTGTGACTCTTTGCGAGGTGGTGAATTCGACATTGCTTCACGTGTCACACAACATCTCACACCATTTTTGGCCAAACAAAATGTTCCTGCAAAAGAGTTAAAGTTTTTTCTCTACCAAAATGACCAGCAAGACCTCCTCCATGGGCTTCTTTGATAATGGCTTCTCGCAACGAACATTGAGGAATGCACAAGTGATTGTCTTTAAAGGGAAACCCATCTTGTAACAGGAAATGGCTGTTAGGACTTTTAGAACATTCCTTCCATGTATCGCCAAAATCAGGATCATCTATATAAATTTCCTTGACAATTTCAAAACCCAAAACCTGCACTTGCATGGTATTAAGTAAAGAGTGTCTTCGACTTAGGGCATTAGCAACTTGATTGAATTTACCTGACTTGTGCTCGATGGAGAATGAATAAGCTTGCAAAAATTCACTCCACTTTGCATGTCGCTTGCTAAGTTTTTGTTGACTATTTAAGTACTTCAAAGCTTCATAGTCTGAATGAAGTATAAACTCCTTAAAGAGTAGATAATGACTACAATGTTCCAAGGCACGAAGAAGAGCATAGAATTCTTTGTCATAGGTGGAATACTTCTTTCAAGATTCATTGAGCTTTTCACTAAAGAAGGCAATTGGCTTACCTTCTTGACTGAGAGCACCACCAACTCCTAAATTAGAGGCATAGCAATCAACTTCGAACACTTTGGAGAAATCTGGGAGTGTAAGGACTAGGGCCTTTGTTACCTTCTGTTTGAGAAGTTCAAAACTCTTTTGGGCTTCCTCCGTCCATTTCAATGTCCCTCCTTTAAGGCATTCCATGATAGGAGCAATAATGGTGCTAAAGCCTTTGATGAATCGTCGATAGAATGATGCAAGTCCATGAAAGCTTCTTATGTCGTGAAGGGACTTGGGAATAGGCCAGCTGGTGATTGCCTCTATCTTGCTCGGATCCATCATGATTCCTTCTTTGCAAACAACATAGCCAAAAGAACATAAGGCTATTGGTGAAGAGATGACACTTCTTCAAGTTGACATATAGCTTTTGTTCTCCTAGGGTTTGGAAAACTTGATGAAGATGAAGACATCATCAAAGTAAACAACAACAAATTGACCCATAAATGGTTTGAAAATATGATTCATAAGGCGCATAAAAGTACTCGGAGCATTAGATAGTCTGAATGGCATGACCATCCATTCATAAAGACCATATCTCATTTTGAACGCTGTCTTCCATTCATCGTCATCTCTCATGCGAATTGGATGATATCTGCTACAAAGATCGATGTTTGAGAAGATTGTGGTGCCATGAAGTTGATCGAGGAGATCATCCAACCGCGGGATGGGAAAGCTGTACCGGATGGTGCTTTTGTTGATAGCCCTGTTGTCAATGCACATACGCCATGAGCCATACTTCTTTGGTACAAGAAGTGCTGGAACGGAGCAACGACTCATGCTTTCTCGCACAAGGCCTTTGGAGATCAGCTCGTCAACTTGCCTTTGCAACTCTTCGTGCTCCCTTGGGTTCATCCTATAGGCTGCTTTGTTAGATAAAACAGAACCTGGAATAAGATCAATATGGTATTGTATACTCCTCATAGGTGAAAGGCTCCGTGGAAGTTCTTTAGGAATAACATCAGGGAATTCCTCAAGAAGTAGTTGTATTATAAGTGGAATTTCAATGGGGTCTTTTTTTTCAACTACCACAAGAGCATACCCCTCCCCACATTCAGTTAAAGTTTTCTCAACTTCACCTATAGAAAGTAAACTGCAACCCTCCCATTTAGAAGGCTTAGGAGTAATTTCCCTTTTCAATGGGACTAAAGTCACTTTAACTCAATCTTTTACAAAAGAATAGGTATTTTTGAGACATTATGGACAGTTTTCCTATCATACTGCCATGGCCTACCAAGTAATATACGACATGCATCCATAGGAACAACATCACACATAATTTCATCCTCATTAACTTTTTCCAATAGAGAATTGAACAAAGCATTTCTTAGTAACCTGGATATCATTGCCCTTTTGAAGCCATTGAAGTTCGTAAAGATGGGAACGGGCTTTTGTTTTTAGATTTAGCTTCTCCACCATGGTTGTAGATACCACATTCTCACAACTTCCCCCATCAATGATGACATTACACACCTTGCCATTGGAAGTGCATTTGGTGTGAAAAATGTTGTTCCGAAACCAATCATCTTCTACATAAGTCGACTTCAAGATTCTGCGAATGACAAGAGACTCTCCTTGATCCGCATATGTCAACTCCTCCTTGGATTCTTCCTCACCTTGCTCCTCCTCAGCATTATCTTCCAATTCTTCCTCAACAAGGGAGATCATCTTGCGATTTGGACAATCGGAAGCAATATGTCCAAAACCATGACATTTAAAGCATTTTCTACTTGAATTAGTAGTATTGAAGCAATTAGAACATGATGGAGCTTCATTGTTAGCAGGTGGTTTGATAGCTACAATTTTGGTTGATGGAGTGGCCTTGGAAGTAGAACTACTCCCCCGGTTTGTGTTTCCATCGCGATTGAAAGGCCTATAGTTGCTTTTACCCCCTTCTTTTAATTGTTTCTCACCTTGATTGCTAGCTTGCAAACATCATTTGTAAGTCCAATAAGGTTGTAATTGTACAACATTACTGATTGCAAGACTTAACCCTCCAAGATAGTGGGCTACCATTTGTTCTTCGGGTTCTACAATGTCACAACGCATCATAAAATGATCGAACTTTGCCGTATATTCTTCCACAGTAAGATCATTTTGTCAAAAATTGTGGAACTTAAGAAAAGCATCTTGCCTATAATGATCTGACAAATACTTCTTCTTAAGAGCCTTCTTCATCTTTGCCCACGTCACAATGCAACTCCTCCTTTCACGTTCTCGTTGCCTCTTAAGGTGTTCCCACCAAATAGAAGCATGTTTTCTAGCTTGATGGCAACAAGCTTGTTGTGATCTGGAACGTCTTTGTAAGCAAAGTTTCGCTCAATGGTGTTAAACCAGTCAATGAATTCATCGGGTTGCATTCTTCCTTCAAATTCTGGAATGTCCAGCTTGACATTATAATGACACTGGAAAATATGATTTCCTAGGTCATGTGGGTGAGGTGGAGTGCTGTCACTTGAGGCGTGACTATGAGCATGGTGGAAAGGATTAACATCGTCTCAATCATTGCTAGAAATTTCAACATCCGAACCATGATGAGAGGCACCATGTTCAGAAGCTTCATAACTCTCTAGGCATTCTTGGAGCTGCTGTACTTGTCTCCTCAAGGCGTTCATTTCGATATCTTGCTGGTCTCCTTGGGGCGGTGCAATTGGAGCTGCTACTAGATTAGCTTGAGCACGACGACCATGACCAGCCATAATAACAAGAACTATGGAAATCAAGGTGTTAGAAATCACCTTTAAGAAACCAACTCTAATAGCAATTTGATATCAGATTGAAATGGAGGTGAAGGAAACTCAACAAACAAACAAAGAAACGAAAGATAGGAGTTCACCACCCAAGAAATAACACCAAAGGGATATAGAATATCACCACTCGAAGGATTAAAACAAGTGATATGGAACTATATGAATTCACCACTCTAAGGGTTATATAATTACAAGAAGGAGAATTCTCTCTTCTCACAAAGCCAAAGGTTGATTCAATTCATAAACTCCAGTCTACTTTACACTTACAAACACAAATACTTATAGAAGCTTAGAAAAACCCTCTAAGCATAGGATTGAGAATAATCTAAAGACAAGCATGCTTGATTCGTGGGAAAGTAGTCAAGAGGAAAAAGCATGCTATCAAATGTCAAGTAGAAAGAAAATGGGATCTTGAAATTTCGGGCAGCCCTAATCACTCCACTTACAATGGTCATATCTCCATGTGCGCACCTCCAAATAGACTGAAACTTGTCTGGTTGGAAATATGACATCTTGAACTTCAATTTAGACATAAGAAAGTCTTAAAATGGATATATATTGAGCCAGTTATGATGAACTTAAAACCCAATCGGTTGTTGCATGAGGATCACTTCCATTTGGGCTTCAACCTTGCTTACTTGACATGATGTTATGTGACTCTTGTTGGACATACCCATGTCAGTAGAGCTCACAAAAAAGGCTTTTCCAGCCAAAAGAATAAGAACCAAGAACCCCTTCACAAAATCAAGCTTGTTTTGTCAGTGGCAAGAATGAGCACTTTGCTCAAATTTGCAAGTTTCGAAAGTAAGGAAATAATTCTCAAGTGAACATAGCTGAGGAGCCTTTTTAGCAATGATTACAGACATTAACATGGTTCAATTTGACGAAGAAATGACAGATTCCGGTGCCAATATGCATGTCTGCTATGATAAAGATTAGTTCAAAAAGTATACTCCCTTTGTAGAAGAGAAAACTATTATGCTTGGTGATTCAAGCAAAACCAAGGTCCTTGGGAGTGGTGAGCTCGAGTTGAGATTCACTTCTAGACGTATATTGACGCTCAAAGATGTGCTCTATACACCGTCTATGATGAATAATTTGATGTCAAGCTTTTTACTCAACAAAGCTGGCTTCAAGCAAACTATGGAATCTGATCAATAGGTTATTACCAAAAATGGAGTTTTGTGGTAAGGGCTATGTTTGTGATGAAATGTTTAAATCGAACGTTGATAATAAAGCATCGAATGTTTTTGTTTATATGCTTTCTTCTTTAAATTTTTAGCATGCACATTTATGTCATATTAATAGTAGATATGTTGCAATCATGAGTAGTTTATGATTAATTCTCAAAATGAAAAAGAATTTTCAAAAACGTGAAATTTTTAGTTAAGTGAAAATTACAAAACGGCCTATTAAAAGTGTTGAGAAAAACACAAATTGTTAGATTTAATTCACACAGATCTTTGTGAATTTGAAGGAATCTTAACTCATAGAGGAAATAGATATTTTATCACTTTTATTAATGATTTTTTAAATTACACGTATTTATTTATTAAAAAATAAAAGTGGTGCTTATTAAAAATTTAAAGATTTCCTCTATGAAGTTGAAAATCAATTTGGTAGAAAGATTAAAAGATTTAGAAGTGATAGAGGCTGAAATTATGATTTAAATGAGTTTAATTACTTTGTTCAGTCATTGAGAATTATCTATGAAACTATTGCACCATACTCACCTGCATTTAACAGTATGGTCAAAAGGAAAATAGAACGTTGATTGAATTGATAAATGTCATGCTTATTGATTCAGAAGCTCCCTCAAGTTTTTGGGTGGAGTAATTTGGAATTTTTGTCATATTTTAAATAGAGTGCCTTTTAAAAATTCAAAAACTATACCTTTGAATTTTGGAGAGGGTATAAGCCAAATTTGTGATATTTTAAAGTTTTGGGCTGTTTGGCATTTGTAAGGCTAACAAATCCTAAAAGGGCCAAATTGGGTGTTAGACACTTGTATCTTTTTTGGATATGCAAAAATAGCACAACTTATAGATTTGTTGATGTTGAAAATAAAGTGATTTTTGAATCAAGCGATGTGATTTTTCATGAAAAAAAGTTTCCTTTTGAATTCAAAAATAGTAGAGGTCAAGAATTTAGACAAAACATTTTTTCTGAAGCTAGTTTTTCTACTGATGAAAATGAAGAAATACTTGAATTAATAAGGAGTAAGAGAGCTAGAAGTGAGACAGATTTTGGTCCCGACTATTATATTTATAATATTGAGGAAAACTAAAATACTTTATAAGAAGCTTTAGCATCATCTAATTTTGTGTTTTGGAAAGAGGTTATGAGTGATGAGATGGATTCAACAACTTCTAACAAAACTTAGAAATTAGTTGAGTTACCACCAGGTTGCAAAATTATAAGGTGTAAATGGGTCTTTAGGAAAAAAAGTCTAGACCGAATGGAACAGTTGAAAAATTCAAGTCTAGGCTTGTTGCAAAAGATTTTAAACAAAAAGCTGACCTTGATTTTTTTGACACATTTTCTTCAGTTACAAGAATAACATCCATTAGATTATTGATTGTCGTTGCAACAATCTATAATTTACAAATTTATCAAATGGATGTTAAAACAGTTTTTTTAAATGGGAACCTAGATGAAGAAATAACCTGAAGGCTTTGTAGAGCCTATCCAAGAAAGAAAAGTGTGTAAGTTGACAAAACCCCTATATGAGACTTAAAACATGCCCCCAAACAGTGGCATGAGAAATTTGACTCTTGCATGATTGAGAATGGCTATAAGCCAAACGAGAGTGATAAATGTATTTATTATAAATCTTAAGATAATTTTTATGTTATTATTAGTCTATATGTAGATTATTTATTGATATTTACTTCTAATTTTCATGTTATAGATAAAACAAACAGCATACTTAGTAATCATTTTGATATGAAAGATCTTGACGAGGCTAATTTTATTTTGGGTATGAAAATCACCAAAACATGTGATGGTATTTTTCTTGATCAATCGTATTACGTAGAAAAATTATTAAAGCAATATAATTATGTTGGATTCAAGCATGTTGTTACTCCTTTTGATCCTAGTGTTAATTTATTTTCTATTAAAAATGACGATGATATGATTAATCAAAAGGAATATGCTTGCATGATTGGTAGTTTACGTTATGCGACTAATTGTATTAGACCTGGCATTTCCTATGCAGTAGGAGTACTTAGTAGATTTTATACTAAGCAAGTAAGAGACCATTGGTATGCAATGGATCAGATAATAAAATATTTATCAAATACAAAATATTATGGCTTTTTTTTTTTTATAGAAAATATCATGTTATACTCGAAGGCTTTAGTGATGCCGATTGGAATACATTGCCAAGTGATTCTCTTTCAACTACTGGTTATATTTTTATCTTAGGTGGTGGTGTAGTATGTTGGAAGTCTAAAAAATAAACTATTATTGCTAACTCAACTATGAAAGTTGAGCTTATAGCTTTGGCTTCAGCGAGTGAGGAAGCAAACTGGTTGAGAGATCTACTACATGAGATTCCATTGTGGGAAAAACCAGTTTCACCTATATTAATTCATTGTGATAGTACTGTTACTATTAGTAGAGTACAAAATCGCTATTATAATGGTAAATCTAGACCAATAAGAAGAAAACACAGTATTGTGAGGGTCTAGAATACATAGAGGGGAATAGGAATAAAGTTCATATAGTCCTAAACTACGTATGAGGATACCCAACTCAGAGATCAAAGATCCTGAGAACTGAGTGCAATGGGAAGAACAAATCATTTGGTGGTCGTAAGAAATGTAATATTTACTTTATTTGAGATTTTTTTCATTCCTATGGTGTAAGTGCATTCATCCTGTAATGATTGAGAGGATGAGTTTTTTTTTAAATACTCTTAAGGAAAGTCTGTAGCTCTTATTAGTAGGGTATCAGAGTTATAGAAGCACTCTTGACAAATTTCACCTATGTGAGTGTGGGAGTTGGGCTGCTTTATATGAGAATTGGGCTTATTCTCAAATACACTCATGAAACCGAGAATAGCACAAGGTCGTAACATGCTAGCTAATAAAACTCAGGTCAATACCTGGATTGTTATGTGTGGGCAATAATTTTTTATTTCCCTTTAGAAGTTATGGTTCAAATCTGAGACTACTAATAACTTTAGAGTAAAAATTACTGTTTCACTAAGTGAGGGTTTAATGCAGAACATACGTTCATAATGCATAATAATCCATGTTTCTCTGGAAGTATTTATCTTTTTTTTTTTTATCATTAAAAAGTAGTTGGGGAATGTTGGTATTTTTTAATAGATTATATTTGTTAGTAAGATTTTTTTTATATGACGATTGCATTCCTTCAAATCTTTTTCTGTTGAGGAAGGATTACACGGAATCATTTTCTTCCGTTGAGGAAGATTTATTCATTTATTTTCGAAATCCAAAATTTTAAAGTGAATAACCGACTAACAAAAAACTCTTCAACATTTGCTTTTAATGGTTATGGAGAAAGCTAACTGTTTGTATCTTTTTTGGTTTACTAGAATCTAGGAGGAGGAGAGCACATAGCATCTGAAAAAATAAACTAACGTATAGTGTTGATGTCGTGTTTCACTGCCCAAGTAACTCCATGATGGGCCTATTTGTTCTTGTGAATATAGAGAAATGAGAGCTCAGGGTGGTGAGAAATATCTCCGATACCTATGTCAGCTTGAGTTCTCAGTCTATGATTTAAGGGAGCTCAAATGAAAGTGTATACATAGTTTTTTGCCCCCTCGATGGGGGGTATATATACGTGGTGGGGGTAGTCCATTGACTAGCCGATTGTGGTGATGTTGCTCCTTACTCAGGTTGTGCCCTCCTCCAATGTTCTACCATGCGATAGGCCATCCATGCTTGATCGTGGCGATCTCTGATAGTCCAAGGTTCATGTCGTGGCATGTCCGTCCCCGTTCTTCATTAAATGCGGTGTGGCATTGGTTTGGCGTGCCCACCTTCCGGTCTGTCCAGCCGTCAGTGCCTAGGGATTAGGGTTGTCCCTGACTCTGTGCATCATGTGCTTAATTTTTATACAAGTTTTGTCATATCTTTACTCTTAATTTTATGCTAGTTAGTGTTTAATTTTCTTATCTATTTATTTTGTTTAGGAATAAATAAATTGAATGAATCATGGGAATTGAGGAGGAAACTTTCCTTTTCAAACGAACAAAACTTCCCTTCATCAAGAGAATAGAAAACTTTCATTTCTTGAAAACTTTCTGTATTTAGAGCACACCTTTTGCTAGAGAACTCCAATAAGGGCGATCTTAGTGTTAACGGAAAGCTAAGAGAAAACACTACAACTTTCATGTCGAAGACTTTCCCAAAAAAATGAACATCTTAATAGAAAAAATTGAGCATCAAGTCAGAGGTCGAAAAATGCCTATTTTAGAGTCATGTTTTGGGAAACAAGCGAGAGGTGGTTTCAAGGAGAAGAAAAAGAATTATTGGAAAAAAAAATAGAGAAATTTGGAGGACGACCAGAGCCTTGTAAAAAGGAGCTTTCACCATTGGAGAGGAATTCGAAGCTTGGAAAAAGAAGAAGAGGATGGAGGCCAAATTTGAGTTTGTCGATGATTGAGATTATCGATCTACATATAGTTTCCTTCTTAACTCTTTCATCTTCTTTTTGTACAATTTTAATTATGAATTTCAGAGTTATTATGGTTTGATTGATTCTATTATAAGCTAATTTCTATTGTTAAGGCTAAGACGTAGCCTCTCCATAACAATTCTGAATCTTATTTCTATGTGATCATAATTTTATCATTTCTTTAGAATATACATAATTGAGTTTAGTGCTTTCAATTATCTAGTCAATAGTTGAGTATTTTTTGTGCATGTTAATTCGAGAGATGATGCATGTAGTTTAGTTTCGTATGATGTATGCCATGAATTGAACGAAAGACAGGAATGTATCAACGTGATTTATGCGGCTTTTATGTGAAATATTATTAATCTTAATGTGCTCAAATGCTTTTAAATTCATATAGACATATTGCGGGTTATCATATATTGGGTAATTTTAATTCTACTCAAGAGAGGGTCTTGTAAGTTAGAATATTTTGCCATCAAATAGGATGAAATAGGATGATGATTGATTGATTGTATGGTTAGGATTTGAAATTGGATTGTTTAGGTGAGTCAAATGCCTTAGTGTTTGGACAATTCTTTATTTTTTGATTTAATTTAATTTATTTTTATTTTTCAACTTTAAAATCCACCACTTTTGTTGATTTTCAAATAATTTATAATTAGAACAATTTCAATAGTTAATAGGTAAATAGTCATCGTGGGTTCGACATCCTTCTTTATCACTATATTACTTGTTATGATTTCATGCACTTGCGAAGTTTCACAACAATGCGTATGGGTTGTCAGCCAGTAGAAGTGTTAGTCCTCTTGACTTAGGTCCATGTTTCACGTGTGCTACTTTGCTGCTTCTTTTTGGGCTTCCTGGGCTAACATTGTCTTTTTTGGCCTAGCCTAGCCCGGCCTATCCTATTCTTCCATACTGATTTCCTCATACTGGACTGTCCTTAGACCCATCAATGCCTTGTGGGCTGGGCCCGTGTGGTTTGGCCTGACATTGCGACGACCTCCGTCACATGTATAGTATTTTGGAGACAAAAAAAGTGGCTTTAAGAGATAGAGTATTGAGGTGTATGTAGGATAAGAAAAAAGTTAGAAGTTTTTTTTGTCTATGGTGAGAAGTTTTACAAAAGAAAATAAGGTAGTGTTTAGAGATTATTGAGAATTTTCCAAACAAAAGAGAGGTGTAATTTTCAGAGGAGCTTTGTCTCAATCACTTGTGCAAACTTGGTTCGAGTTATAAGACGATCAGTTGGACTATTGTATCCTATATGAGACAAGTTAAGAGGAGGTCTACTACACCGGTTCTCATTTGAAACTTTACATACAGAAGAGAGCTTGAATCTCCTTAAAAAAAGTGAGATTTTCGTGCCTCAATCCAAGCTAGTTTTGTTTATTTTTTTTTATTTTATTATAATTTTTATTTTTCTACTGTGTATTTCCTAACACAACACATATATATTGATTTTAGAATTAGGGATTTGCATTTCACACGGAAGGGGAAAAGAATGGGATTGGAGAAAAGAAATCATTAAATTACAAGTTTTTCCTTACTTTTCAAATCTTTTAAGAAAATGCCATTCATATAGAATTTGGACCCAAGTCCAACCGGAATGGATGGGAAAAATCAAAATGGCAGGAATTTAATTTAAAACGAATAATCCAAATAAGGCTTGGTTTAGATAGAAAGATGCTTCCAACTTATTTTATTTTATTTCATCTCATTCTATTTCATCTCAATATCCAGATATCATAAACACAAACACTTTTTAATTTCGAATATTCAACTTTTTTTTATCTAATTATTACATATTTTCTAAATTTTCAAACAAAACACAAAAAACAATCCAATCTTTTTAAATCTCAAAACAAAAATAATATTATAACAATATTTTAACTTTATAATATTTTTATTCAATTTTTTCTCTTTCATTTTTCAAAATCCCATAAAACATTTTAACTCAAATTATTTCTAATTCATCTCATTTCAACTCAAATATCTCACTATTATTTACAAATTATATCAACTCACTATCCAAACCAGACTTAAATTATGCCGCAAATTGTTGCGACACAAAAAGCTCAAACCATGAAAATTAAAAATTTGATCAACACTAATGCCAGTCAATGTTTTTACAACCATTCTCAACTCATCTAATCATTACAATTTTCTAAGTTCTCATACAAAATAAAATAAATAATTCAACGTTTTCAAATTTCAAAACAAAAATAATATTAAAAAAATATTCTAACAATATTTTATTCAACTTTCAACTCATCTCATCTCATCTGCGAAAACAAACGAGGCCTACTATCGACAATGGTCTAGTCAAAGCCAAAGCCAAAATTTGCCTAAAACTATATGTTTTACCTAAAGCCAAAATTGTTCAACACATAACCTCACATTAGATTATTCATATATTAGGCAAAATATTAATATAATATTAGTTTTTAAATAATAATATTTAATTTTTTTTTTCATATTTTGTAACTATACTAACCATATGTTAATTAATAATTAGAGTTAACAATATTAATAACCATGCACAAAATCAGTTAATTAATATTATTATTGACAATGTTAATTAATAATTGGAGATAGCAATATTTTGAAATAAAATGTGTTTTGACTATGAATAATGTCTAATCAATGATGGAGAAAAGTTTGGATTTACAGTAGCTTATATGTGGAGCTCCCAAATTTTGGCTAGTCTAATGTAAGGGTTTCATTCATATAAAGCCAAAATTTTTAGATGCACTGGCTTAGCCAAATGCCAGTGTTCTAAGGAAGTATGATTGTAACCGGCATTGAGTGGCCGACACCACCAAAATCTCCCTATACCGACATTGAGTGGCTCATCTCCTCCACCACTCTCAGATCCTCATTTTCTCTTTCTTCCATCATCTCTTTGTTCCTCCGCCATACTTGGTGAGATCCGGCCTCAGATCAACCGGTCATTCCCCACTCCTCAGCCATACCATCTGGACCAAGATTAACTACTCTCTACCCCTGAGCTTCGTCATGAGATCGAGCAAAAGCCAAAAGCTCGTTGGCCATAAGCAATATATTAGCAGAGCCCAAACATAGAAAGAAAAATGAGGCCATCATACAAATGAGCATACCAAAATGAATCCTTCTTTTCTTTCACTAATAACTCTTCAATCGAAATGTTAGCAAAGTCAACAATATGTGATTTCTATCATCTCACCAGATTCGGCCTTCAACTCAATAGAAGCACTAAATTCAAGCATGTTATTAAATAAAAAGAAAGTTAAAAACAACAACATAATCTACCACAATGGGTGCGACGAAAGTCATTACAAACTTCATTTGGTTTGGAGACAATTAAGAGAAAAGTTTGAGAATTTTCGGCGTGCAAAGAAAATGTTACTTTTGTGAAAAAACTAAGGCATTTGAAATGAAGTTATGTAAAAAAGACAATGGAGCAGAACAAAATGCAGCTAAAATCTCCTTTTGCCCAAAACACATCTAGAACGCCTTGTTTCATTAATCAATGTGTTGGTAACGTTGGGTCGTGCGCAAGGAGTCCGCAAATGGTGCTATAGTCTTTTTTTTTATAATATAATTAAAACATTTTTCTTAATATGTTAATCTTAACACCGGTCGAACTGTTTTTCTTCCATCAACAGCCCTCCAATGGGTGACTTCCACTTAGACAACTCACCGACACCACCATGTGCGCCAACCTCACAGTATTACACACGATTTTCCTCTCTCCATTCTCTCCTCGTAGACTCAGCCCAAAATTGGTTCCATTCTCTCCCACGGAACCTTCTCTGCCACGACAACGACCCCTCTCCCTATCGTCGCACGAGGAATGCCCCCTCTCTCCATTCTGTCCCAAGGAACCCAGATGACCTCTCCATTTTAGGGTTTTTTCCTGTACGACCATTGGTCAAGTTCTTCAGGTTTTAACGACCATTGATTTTGGCTCATATTTTCTTTTCTAGCTCGTGACTTGTATTTTGGAAATCAGAGGTTAATGTTGTTTTTTTCCTACTGGAGTTCGAATCGGTTTGTGTTGGCTTCAGTTTTGTTGGGTTGCTAAGAAAATGTTGGAAGCAATAAGGGCGCCACTGAAATATGCATGATTCCGATTTTTCTGTTCTTTTCTTCATGAGTTTTCTTGGCAACCAAACAGAGATGAGTTTCACTATGATTTTGAATGAATTGTGGTTTAATAGTGGGTTGCTTTTTGGGAGAGGAGATGGAGGAGATGGGCGACAGAGATGGGCGACGATGGGGATGATGGGCGACGAAGATGCTTGGAGACAACATCACTTGAGTGGTCTGGGATCACACAGATGAATAATCTAATGTGATGCACTTTATTGACTTAATGTGAAATAAGTGATGTGTCAAAATTTAATTGTTAGCTATTTATGGGTCAATAGCAGACCGACCGCTTCAAAGCGGTTTTGTTTTTTAATTAATTGCACATACACTCATACACACGACCAAACGGTCCAAACCAACCTAATTGGATCGGGCGGGTTGGGACATGAATCCGAAATGGTGGGGTTTTACCGTTTTATACCGAGAGGCTCTGCAACACAGTAGGGTTTTAGGCTTTTAGCAATTAAACATTGCCTCTTGGAAGATTTCTTGCAAGGCGCCAGCCGAGAATAAATTGGCAATGGACGCTGAAAGCAGCTGGAAATCGACACCGCCATCGTAGCCCTGGACGGGTTGAAACTGAATAATACTTCGATCGAGAGGCGGCCCCGAGCAGCAGGTTTGCGGTGCCGGAACCGGCGAGCTTGTTTTACACGCTATTTTTTTGAACCGGGTTTGAGGGCGTATGCTATACCTTTGTGAACTGCGGCTTCCTAACTGGTCTGAGCGGAAGAAGAAGATAAACGGGAAGAAATGAAGTTAAGCGAAATTTGGTGGGAGAGGTAGGCAAAGAAGGACTCTCAGGCTCCAAAGAAAGACGGACTGGGACCAAATTGCAAACGAGGAACAGGATGGGTTTTAAGAAGAGCTTCGAAACGTAAGCTATTCGTTCTTTCTGCTCCGATGAGTCTTTTTCTATATCTCCATGTGGTTTCTTTCATCAGTTCGAGTATTTAATTTACCCAGAAAATTCATTTATGCTACTCGTAATCCTATTCGTTTCAAGTCAATCTCTCCGGCGCTTGCCCTCTTGAACTCCACCGAGCCCTCAGATTTATCCACGGATGATGAATATTCTTATGCGATCTCTTCTTCTCCCGCTTCTACTGTCACGTGTATGTCTGGTTATATCCCGAACAGCACAAATCTGGCTGAGTTGGACTCGTCGAGGGTTGTTCATATTTTGAATACTCTAAGAAAGGATCCCAATTCTGCAATGTCCTTCTTTTACCAGTTAAAGGAACAAGGCTTTCTACATGATGTCTCCACGTATGTAGCTCTTGTTGGGATCTTATGCTGTTGGAGGCTGTATAGGGAGTTGGATGCTGTCTTTTTGGAGCTCATTGTTGGGTCCACGGATAAGGGGAACTTGCGATTTGAAATTCCCCATTTGTTTGAAACACTTGCATTGGAGGGGCTCCAGGCCAATGAGACATTGGTTAGAGCATACAATGTGCTGGTTAAATCGTATGTCAGTATTGGTATGTTCGATGAGGCAATTGATATTTTGTTCAAAACAAAGAGGCGTGGGGTTGTTCCCCATATCTTCACCTGTAATTTTCTCATGAATCGGTTAGTTCATCATGAGAAAATGGACATGGCTATAGCCATTTACAAGCAGCTTAAGAGGTTAGGTCTGAGTCCTAATGATTACACCTATGCAATCATGATTAAAGCACTATGCAAGAAGGGTGATTTAGAAGAAGCTGTCCATGCCTTTCAGGAGATGGAGGAAGCTGGGGTGATCCCCAATGCTTTTGCATATACAGCATATATTGAAGGGCTTTGCACCCACCGGAGGTCAGACTTGGGATATCAAGTACTCCAAGCTTGGAAAGAGGCAAATGCCCCTATTGATGCATATGCTTATAGTGCTGTCATTCGTGGGTTCTGTGGCGAGATGAGATTGGATGAAGCAGAGAATGTCTTTCTTGACATGGAAAAACAAGGGGTGGTCCCTGATACACAATGCTATCATGCATTGATCCATGGATACTGCAAGGGTTGGAATCCGCTAAAAGCTTTGGCTCTCCACTATGATATGGTATCAAAGGGTCTAAAAAGTAACTGCGTAATTGTTAGCTTGATTCTTCAATGCTTGTGTGACATGGATATGCTTCTTGAAACAGTGGATCTATTCAATGAATTCAAGGGGTCTGGGATTTTTCTTGATGAGGTTTCATACAATATTGGGGTGGATGCCTTGTGCAAACAGGGGAAAGTGGATGAAGCCATAGATCTGCTTGAAGACATGAAAAGTCAGCATATGGTATTAGATATTATGCACTATACAACCTTGATTAAAGGCTACTGCTTCCAAGGAAAATTTCTTGATGCTATGAATCTATTTGAAGAAATGAAGGAAAAGGGTTTCAAGCCTGACATTGTTGTTTATAATGTACTTGCTGATGGGTTTTCAAGAAATGGCCTTGCATCTGAGGCACTTGAATTTTTGGTTTATATGGAGTCACAGGGTTTAAAGCCAAACTCGATTACACACAACATCATTATTGAAGGTTTATGTATAGGAGGAAAGGTGAAGGAAGCTGAGGAATTTCTGAGCAGCTTAAAGGATAAGAGTGTGGATAACTATTCTGCTATTGTTAGTGGGTACTGTGAAGCCAACTGTACAAGCAAGGCCTATAAACTTTTTGTTAAGCTAACAAAGCAAGGAGTTCTGATTAGAAAAGGCTCTTGCTTTAAACTACTCAGTAACCTTTGTTCTGAAGGTGATAATGATGAAGCTCTTGCATTGCTTGAGACAATGTTGTCGTTGAATGTAGAACCTAGCAAAGTAATGTACAGTAAAGTCATAGCCGCACTTTGTCGGGCTGGAGATATGAAAAGGGCCCGGCGGTTTTTCAATATTCTAGTCGACAGGGGGTTAACTCCTGATGTCATTTCCTACACAATGATGATACATGGGTACTGCAAACTGAACTACCTACAGGAAGCCTGTGATCTCTTCCAGGATATGAAGGCAAGGGGGATTAGACCTGATGTTATCACATACACAGTTTTGCTTGATGCTCATTCCAAAATAAGAAGGGTTTGTTCTCGTCTAGACATGAGGGAAAATAAGGAAATGAAAATTGATGCTTCAACCATTTGGACAGAAATGGAGGATAAGGGTATAAGACCCGATGTCATTTGTTACACTGTTTTAATTGACGGGCACTGCAAGACAGACAGCCTTCAGGATGCTGTTGCCCTCTTTGATGAAATGATCGATAGAGGATTAGAACCTGATACAGTGACTTACACAGCTCTTTTGTCTGGCTCTTGTAATATGGGAGATGTGGATAGGGCTGTGACCCTTTTTAATGAGATGTCTTCTAAGGGAATACTGCCTGATACCCAAACCATCTCGGTTCTTCACCGTGGTATTATAAAAGCCAAGAAAGTGCAATTTTGCAAATAAGCATTCTGTTGGCAATAAGTGTTTGGATGAACCCAAAATCAATGAGGTAGTTCAGTCAAGCATTTAAAAGAATCTAATAAAAAATGATGCTATTTCTTTTTTTTTTTTTCATTTTATATAGTGACTTAAAAAATAAGCATTCTGTCGGCAAAAGTAATGATGCTATTTCATTACTTATCAAAAAAAAAAAAAAATGATGCTATTTCTTGATTTTCAATTATTTACACAGTGAACACATTTTGTTGTATTTTTCTATTGAAGGTGGCTCTTGATTTTTCAGGCAGAGAAGAAGGGAAGCTGTTTAGTAGGCCACTTGGAATTCAAGTCATTGCAGGTATCAAACAGATGTGTACATGAGCATAAATGGAATTGCCAGAAGGGTGATTTACTTGGGAGATAAATTATTGGTAGATTGAGGTTTTGAAACTTCATGTGTGGCCTATAAAATCTAAATTAAAACTTACTTCATTACAGAATTCCTTGTGGAAGGATGGACATGTATGTACCCAGATCAAATAGATATGGGGATGAAGATTGAGATCATAAAAGGGATGATGGGGTTAAAATTAAAAATAGACACTGAAAGCTGAGAAAGGGTGAGGTGGCAAAAGTGCTGCCTGTGCATTTTGAAAATTAATTAATGGATGATGTGAAGTGACTGGCTTTCGACATTAATTTATACATATTTCATCATCCATTAGGTTTTCACTTGTTACTTGTTGCTACTTTTTTATGTATGTTTTCTAATGGTTAATGCTCGAGTTTTTGTCACACATCATTGATTTTGTATAACTTACGCTTGAAAAAAATGATTTTATAAAAAGGTGAGCTTTTGATCACGTGAATTGGGACTTCCTTTTCTACATGCTTGGGAAATGCAGTTTTGGGGAAAGGTGGTGTTCGTGGATTAGGCATTGTGTTTCTACTACCGATTCTCAGTATTGGTTAATGTAACCTTGCTGGTTTTTTTGCATAGCTCACGTGGTTTGAGACAAGGGGACCCTTTGTCCCCTTTCCTTTTTGTCATTATTATGGAGACATTGGGTCAGATGGTGGAGGCTGTTGTTTTTTTTTTTTTTTGGGGAGCTATTAATGATTTCACTTTCACATCTTATTTTTGCAAATGACACAACTCATTTTTTGTGATGCGGATCGTGGTCAGATTAAGCCTCAAGGGCTGTATTATCATGTTTTGAAGTTATATGGGCTCAAGGTGAATCTTGGAAAGTCAGAGATGGTTCTGGTGGGGGTGGTGCGTAACATCAATAGTTTGGCAAGTTTGTTGGGCTGTAAAATTGCTTCTTTACCTTTGAAATATTTGAGCCTTCCGTTGGGGGTGCCATTTAAGGCTAGTGTTATTTGGGATGGGGTTGTAGAGAAAGTTGAGACAAGGCTGGCTGGTTGGCTAGTGTTATTTGGGATTGGGTTGTAGAGAAAGTTGAGACAAGGTTGCCTGGTTGGAAGCGGCTATATTTTTATCTGAGGGGGCACACTTATTCTTATCGAGAGTACTCTTTCCAATCTCCCCACTTACTTTCTATCATTGTTTCCATTGCTTGCAAGGGTGGCCAACCTGATTGAGAAGTTTTTCTTGCTTTTTTATGGAATGGTATGGGAGAGGAAACTAAATTCCATCTTGTTATTTGGAATAAAGTTTGTTCTCCTATTTCCGTTGGAGGGTTGGGGGTTCGTAATTTGAAGATCTTTAATAAAACTTTATTGGGGAAGTGGCTATTGAGATATCAATTGGAAGGAGAGTCGCTTTGGAGGGAGGTCATTGATTGGAAGTATGGAAGTACTTGGAGGGTTGGTGTTCTAATGAAGTTTGGGAGGTTTATGGTGTGGGTCTTTGGAAGTTCATTCGAAAGGACTGAGAGGAGTTTTTAGTCATTTTAGTTTTGATGTTGGAGAGGGATCTAGGATCCTTTTCTGGTTTGACATTTTGAGCCCTCAATAGTGTGTTTTTGGCTATCTTTCGATTGGCTTCAGATCGGTTTGCTGCTGTATCTGACTTGCTTTGTCGTTCTAATGGCTCGATTTAGTGGGATATTTGCTTAACTAGATCTGTTCAGGATTGAGAGATTGATGAAGTTCAGCTTTTTATACTCTTTGAGGCTTGGTGGTAATGATGAGGATAGGATGTTGTGGAAGTCCAAGGATCGTAAAAAGCTTACTGTTCGCTCGTACTATAAGCTGTTGACTTTTCAGACTTTTCAGAATAGTCCTCATTTTCCTTGGAAATGTATTTGGAGGTCTCAAATGCCTTCCAAAGTTGTTTTTTTCATTTGGATTGCCTCTCTTAGGAAAATTTTGATGTTGGATAATTTAAGGAAGTGGGGGATTATAGTTATGGATTGGTGTTTCATGTGTGAAAAGAATGAAGAAACAGTGGATCATTTACTCTTGCATTGTAAGGTGGCAAAGGCTTTGTGGGAAGGCATTTTTGTAGATTGGCTTGGCTTGGGTGATGCCTTTGAGAGTGGTTGATCTTCTTGCGTGTTGGAATGGATTCCATGGTTGTTCTCAAGTGCATTTGAATGGAAAGGATTGTGCGGTGTTTTAATGACAAGGAGTGTACTTTGGAGCTACTCTGGAATTCCTTTGTGTGGTATTTGTTGTTTTGGTTTTCTGCTTTAGTGATTAACCAAGTTTCTGTTCATGATTTTCTAGTGTCGCATTCTGTTCCCTAGAATTTATTTAGGTGTTTTTTGTTGTATACTTCTTGTGTACATGGGCTTCGCCTATTGTCTTGGACTGAGATTCCAGGCACCTGCTTAGTCGTGATCGTGTGGCACTTAGGCAGTTTCCTCCCCGAAAAGGCTTAAGTCAGCCACTCCCGAAACTTCCAACCCCGCTTGGCCACACGCCTTGGTGTATTGACACTAGCACCTTGCCCACTCTTGGAGGAAAGTCACACACACATAAGCACAAAGGCACACGAGAATATGGGAATGAATTCCACCATACAAGAATTGTATGCAAGGTGTTTGTACAAAGCTCTCACCCAAGCACACCCAAGCTTGCTCATCCTTTCAAGACTCGCTTGAAAGTACTCTCACTCTATCCCTCTTAGACAAGATGAGATATGAGATGCCTCACAAATGAGACCCCTTCCCCTTTTATAGCCAACCACCTCCTCAATAGACAGTGGAGATCAATTTGATCCAATGACTCACATGAATTCTCTAGACCCTTCCAGAGAAGTCCACCAATATCTAGAACCTGTAAAATATTCTAGAGCATCTCTACACCATTTTAGAGACTCCACACGCTCTAGAACTCTCCTAAGAACACCAGAACAGTCCAAAGCTTTCTGGAGCCTTCCGCCACACTCTAGATTTCTCTAGGGTCACCTAGAACATTCACCCTCCAGATTATTCTGGAGTTTTCTAGTATCCTCTGGATCCCACTAGTCTTCCAGAACACTCAGGGTTGCATCCTTGAGCATGCCACAAGCCTCAGCCACTTGGGTCGTGATATTATACATTCGTTTCTAATTAAATTACTTCTTACTTGTAACAAAATTGGTGAGCTGTATCTTGATTGCCTGAGCACTGTTGTTTGTCTCTCTTTTCTCCCATTAATCACTCTAGCAAGTACCAATTGCTTGCAATAATTGCAGCATTTTCAGGATTTTGTTTCTATTGGCTTTTGCACTTGGTGATGTTTTGTGATAAAGCTTTCAGGTTTGAACTGGATATGTTCTGTGAACAAAACAACCAAGCATGTAGAAGAACGGTTGGAAAATATCAACAAGAATACTATCAAGCTGACTTTCCAATTTGTATTGATTCGCAGGCAGCCTGATTTATGGGTAATGAAATTTCAGGACATATATCATGAGATGTAACCTCGTTCTTCAGATGCTTTATTATTATTTTTTCTGATGTAATTTTTCTTTCTGGTTTGTTCTAGCAGCTTAAAGACTCACTGCCATTGAAAGTTTTTATGGTGACCATGGGCTTGATTTGGTGGATTTGTCTAGGAAGAATGTGCTCTTGCTTTGCCAGTTTTAAAGTAGAAACAAGAAGAGTAAGCGAGGTGTCATTCTGATTTTAGTGTAGTGGGCTGAGATTTATTCTACTAACTCTCACAGATTACTTGGAAAGATATTCAGCATGAAAGGTAATATTTTTTCCTCACATCTTGGTATCTTGACATATTCTAAGCTCATACAGCATTACAACTCTTGGTATGTTTCAGGCTCATGATTTATTACGAGTACACTAATGGTAATACCTACTACCGAGGCGCATATGCAAGTAGAAACACTTGGTATGTTTTAGGTTCATGTTTTCAGTTATTACCTTCATCCCTTTCTCTGGTAAATGGCAATTGCTTCTGTTTTGCTTGCCCTCCCTTGTTTGGACCAGATTGTGTGCATAGGACGTGCAAAACTGGGTTAATGCGTGATATGATAATGGGGATGTTAAGTATTTATTTTTTTAAGATTGAAACAGATTTGATAATGTGGAAATGAACAGGGACGTATTTAGGCTCCGTTTGGATGTTGAGTTAGTTTCGTCTCGTTTCGTCTCATTTCATCTCATCTCATCTCGACATCCAAACATCACTCAAAACACAAATACTTCTCAATTTTAAATCTCAGTTTTTTTTTATCTAATAATTACCTAATCATTACAATTTTGCCAAACTTCCAAACAAAATAAAAAAAAAAAAAAATTTTCAAATCTTAAAACAAAAATAATATTTTAACAATTTTTTAACTTTATAATATTTTTATTCAACTTTTTCTCATTTTTCAAAATATCATAAAACAGCTTAAATCAAACAATTTTACTACTATTTATAGATTTCTCATCTCATCTCATCTCATCTCATCTCAATATCCAAACGAGGTCTTAGTAATTTGTTTTATTATATTCAAGACAACTGAATCAGACAGTTACCGTGTAACATCCTGATTTAACATAATATCGAGTTTCCATTGTGTATTTTACAGCCCTGCCTGCACAGATGAAAAGAAGTTACAAGTGCAGAGACAACAACAGGCGTCTTGATTCTTGCTATTGCTTTCCGAAATAGACAGTCACCAATTCGGACAATTTTCATATTTGGAATATGAGCACCCCGATCCAGATATCCATGGTGATCAATATCAACTCAAAAAGTGAAGTTGTCCAGATGAACAGTTACAGCCAGAGATGAAAATATCAATTAGGCAGGATGTTGCAATGGGGCACCATAATTTCAAGATATCGAGTTCCATATCCTGCTACAAATATTCAGGATGTAGAGCCCAGACCATATCAAATGATGAAAAGGAACCCGTAGGGGCCGGCTTAAGTGGTAAAGGCCTTGGTTTTGGGGGTATGCTCCCCTAGATCTAAGATTCAAATCTCCTTAGGTGCAAACAATCTCTATGGGCTATTGGACTGAGAGATTTTTTTCTTGAATTACTCGAGATGCATTTGTGGGAAACTTCTTGCCGAGGACTTGTGCATTCCTGGGATTAGTCGGGACACTATTCCTGAACACCTGGTACCAATCAAAAACAAAATGATGGAAAGGAAGTTGCAGCTAAGCTATGGCCGATTCATTTAGAGCAATTTTTTGATTTCTTCTGGGCGGAATGACAGGAATTTGCTATCTCAGTTCAATAACCAATACGCTTGATCTTCGTATTCTGTTTCTCTCTAAATTCCAGGCCATTCTAGCTGATCCTGGCTTGGAATGTGTTCGCTAGCATTACCATATACGTTTTGAATCAGGATGGTAATCCCGTAATTTTGATGCAGTTCACTTCTTTGTAAATGTTCTTTAATTCTTATGACAAGTTCGTAATTCCGAACATTTCTAACTCTTAAATATATATTGTTGTATCTCCTTGGTTTCTTCTCAAACCATAAGATACTACTACTTTTTCCTTTCTGTCATATTCAATTTATGTTTCATAGCCTTCAAAAAAAAAAAATAATCCATGTTTCATATGGTTATCAGCAGCTTACGGCTCTCTCTCTCTCTCTCTCTCTCTCCCCACCCTTGATGTCTTTTTTCTGGCACTTCTCCACAGTAATATCACTACATTTTTCTGTTTTTCTAAATTGTATTTATCATAAAGGACGGGATATCAAAATCAGTTCCATTAGGGTCCAACATACGGAACTACTAGTGTTAGGAGGTCGTTCAGAGCGCGTTACAGAAAGAAGTACAGAAACTAGGAAGGTGGTTAAGGAAACTATCTTGGGTATCTTCACTGAAGTTGTGAAGGCACTTGTGGATTGCACTTTGTCTCAAGAAAGAGAGCTGTCGAAACTCTCGTGCCAGTAGTCGTGTTTTATCTCTCGAAGGGGGCTCAAATGGAGATGGTGGGAGAAGAAACCTCTGTCATCCCGGAAGAAATAGAAGGGATGGTAGAAGGGTAGCCGTGGAGCTTCGAGAGATAAGTAAGGAAATGGGCTCAGATGGGCCTTAACTAAATAAAGATGGATTCAGGCTTCAGACAGTAGGAGAGCATGTGGGCTAAGGACCAGGATGCAGCTGCGGGCTGGACTCATTAGCAGTACTTGTTTTTACTTTATATAATGGTTTTATGGTCCGTGGGCCTTCAGTTAAGAAGGGTATTTTAGTAATTTTACTTCATTAGTATAAGAGGTCTGTATCTGCTAGAATTAGTTATCATCGAGAGTATTCATGTATGGGTAGTGATAGGGTTACTATCCTATTAGTAGTATAGTAATAACCCTATCATTATTCTTCCTCTATTGCTTTCTGAATTGGAGGAGCCTCCCTCCAAGCAGGCAAAACGTTATTCAATACTACTATATACCCTTAACAATTTCAATCTTCATCCACTTCATTACATTCCATTAAACCCTAGCTATTACAAAGTGGTACTAGAGCCCTCGATCCTCCTTTTACTGCCATGGTTGAAGGCACGTGGTTTACCCAGTTGCAGGAAGGGTTTCATTCCTTCAAGAAGACGACGGACACTCACATGAAACAAATAGAATCTCAATTTACTTCAATCGATGTGGAGATGCAAGCTATGAGACGCCAAATGGAGTCTATGATGCAACAACTATCTTCAATGGCGTTAGATTTGTACAATGTAAATAACCAGAAGTCAGGAGGACCTAGCAACAATGGCAATTCCAGTAATACTGACTAGATGGTATACATCACACAAGCGAGATCCACCCAGAGCAGTACGTTTGGATTTCCCTACATTTCATAGTGGTGGCCCTCATGGTTGGTTGTATAAGGTGAGCCAATTCTTTTCCTTCCATAATACACCACCTCAGCGCCGTTTGAGACTTGCTTCCTTTCATGTGGAGGGCAAAGCCATAGTCTAGTTTCGGGACCTTGATGAGTTTATGAAGGCTTTGTTAATTAGGTTTGGGCTCAGTAGTTATGATAATCCCATGGAACAATTGACTAGGCTTAGACAAGTGGGGACAATAGAAGAGTATAAGGCTCACTCTGAGGCCTTATCTAACAGGTTATGTGGGTTGTCATAGCAGTATAAATTAAATTGTTTTCTAAGTGGCTTACGTGATGAAATACGAATGCCTGTATGTATGTTTAACCCAAACAATCTCATATCTACCTATGGCCTTGCAAAAATAAAGGAAGAAAATGTTTCCTTGCACAAAAAGTTCATTCACAGAAATTCCAACCCACACTACATTGAGCTAGCCTCTCTAAAATTAAACCCAACCCACCCAAACACTGAGAATCCTAAAACCTATGGAAAGGCAGTAGTACCTGTCCACAAAATTAGTCAAAATTAGATGAGGGATAGACGTGAGAAGGGCCTATGTTACCATTGTGACTCAAAGTGGCATACAGGCCATAGACGTCAAAGCCCTAAACTGTATCTAATTGAAGAAGTACTGGAAGATCTGGACTTAACTAAGGAAGGAATAGACACATTAATGACCCAGGATGGGTGTTCGGATTTGACCAAATCAGGAAAAGACTCTAAAATTTCTTTACATGCCATAATAGGCTCTATCAATCTAAGAACCATGCGAGTTAAAGGAAAAATTGACAGTCAAAGGGTGACAATTCTAATTGATTCAAGAAGCAGACTTGTTCATTAGGGCCGGGTTTTTTCCAAGCTTAGTCCGGAACCTGGATAACCGGGTTTCGGTTATCGAACAAATCCGGGCCATACCTACATAGAAAAACCAGGGTTTACAACTTGGTACCCTTTTTTTTTTCCCAGTTTGAATGTTTGAATGTTTTGATTTTTTTTTTGTTCCTTTTTAGCAACTAAATGGATAGAAACTCAAAAGAAAAATGTATATTATGTCCAATGAATCACCCATTTTATGTTTTTTTTTTTACTCTCTTCTCCATTTGGCTTTTTATTAGTGGTCAAGGAACATGTAGACTTTGATTTAAAAATAAAGTTTGAATGCTGCAACAACATTTTTTTTCATGAAAAAATATTCATAATGTGTAGGCTTTGATTTAAAAAAAAAAAATGGGTGCAACCCGAAACCTAGGCTCTGGGTTTTTAAAAATTGGTTTCAATCTGGGTTCCGGCCTGGGTTTGACCCGGGCTAACCCGGTCCAGCTTTGAAACCAGAGTTCTGGTTTGGGTATACCTGGGTTCTCGGGCTGGACCTGGATGAATAGTACTACCAAGAAGTATGCACAACTTCCTTAATTCAACTATACTCTCTCGGCTTCCCTTATCAGTTATGATTGATGAAAAAGTGAAGGTGAAAGTGGCCAATGGAGACGAAGTTGAGAGTGAAGGGAAGGTTTTGGGGGTAACTATCAACATCCAAGTAGTAATTTTCCAGGTGGACATGTACCTATTGGATTTGGCAGGTTGTGACAGGTCTTGGGCATACAATGGTTGCAAGGGCTGGGCATACAATGGAAATTCAGAGAGCTCATTATGCAGTTCACTCACAATAGGTGGTTGTGACATTAAAGGGACTTAGTATTAACAACTGGACTGAAGAGGGGTATGTGCACAGGTCTAACAACACGGACAACAAGGGGCTCTTACTGCAATTAATTGAGGGAACACCAGCAGACCAAACACCACCTATACCTGAACCCATACAACAATTGATAAACAATTACCTTGATAGTGTTTCCTCCCCAAAAGGCCTACCCCCTATCTGAACCCATGATCACACTATCACCCTCCAACTAGGCACTAAACCTATGTTTGTTAGACTGTATCGTTATCCTTATTTTCAGAAGGATGAAATTGAGCGTATCATGAAAGAATTGTTGGATTATGGGGTCATTATCCCTAGCCAAAGTCCCTGCTCATCCCCGGTTCTATTGGTGAGGAAGAAGAATGGCACGTGGTGGTTGTATGTGGATTACAAGGCGCTGAACAACGTCACTGTAAAAAATATCCTATTCTAGTAGTGGATGAATTGATGGACAAATTACATGGAGCCAAATTTTTTTCTAAACTTAACTTGAGGTCAGGTTACCATCAAATCAGTGTGACAAGAAGACGTTCCTAAAATTGTAATTAGGACGCATGAAGGCCATTACGAGTTCCTAGTTATGCCTTTCGGCTTAACTAATGCACCTTCCACTTTTCAAAGCCAAATGAACAAGCTTTTTAAACCTCATCCTCGTCGCCTTATTTTGTTATTTTTTGATGATATACTAATCTATAACAGGGATGTTAAGACCCACTTTATCCCATATTTGTAAGGGGTTATGGTGCTATGCCTATTTATATCCTTATGTTTAAAATACTTTATTCCTTTGATATCCATGATTTTCTTGTATCATTGGATACTTATGCTTAATATCTTTTGTATGTCTCGTGCACTTTAGCTATGCCTATTTATATCCTCAATAAAATCCTTGTTTTACTGATAAAAAAAATGTTTCATATGGTTAGAAAATAAGATATTTGAATTTAATAATTTTAATTTCTTCTCAAATTTTAGATTTTCTTTTTCAGTGAATTGATTTAATATGCTTGAACCCCAAAATTATAAGGGTCATTCTTGTCAATCTTTTTTATCATTCTCAAGTATTTATATACGAGTATGTTCTTCTTAAAAAAAATCACAATAATGAAAAGTATCTCATACTTTGGAAGAAACAAACTAATATATAATATAATGAATATTAACACGAGAATGATTGTCACAATATTTTCTCACACATAATCATAAATTATTGTTTTTATTTTATGAAGTAATTATCAACATATATGTTATATATTCTAGCCAACGTAAGTTGGCTTTTAAATAAACTCTAATATTAAACTTTTTCAGTCTTTTAGTTTGAACTTTGGTCATTTTAATCTTTCTATTAATATATCATTAAAGTCTGCTAAATATTCCATATAGCTCAATTCATGGAATAACCCAAATAAAATAAATTCAAAATTTTTAAAGAGAAATTCTATTTATAGTCATGAGTGGGAGATTGTGTGTGCAGTCTCATTAATGAATATGAGTAAAAGTGAAAAAATCATCATTTTAAAAAGGATATTATTGTAATTTTATTTTTTTTTTAAACATAATTGTATGGGCTTGCATGAGTAGTTCCCAAATGGAGCCTGTATGTAGACTAACTCATTTTTAAAAGCCCATTTTTAAAAGAGTTGTGCTACATATAGTTATTTTTGCGTACTCTTTGTGCACTCTACTGATATGATTGGCTAAAACAATTATTATATATTAAAAAAAATGATGCAACCAACCACATTATTGGAGTGCGTAAGCAGTACGCAAAAGTAACTGCACATAGAGTTTTTGTTTTAAAAAAGAAAATTTATGAACCTAAGTATAGCCATATACATAAGCATGTGTGTATATGCATGTGTATATATATATATATATATATATATATGCGCGCGTGTGTGTGTAATGGTCATCTCGGAACATTATATCGTCATATAGCAAGATTAAAATATTTCACTCTAATGTCCAAACTAAAATTGTCATCAAAACTAAATTCAAAACTTTGGTATAGAGATTTAATCACGTTCCAAGTAGTATACCAAGTAAAGTTTTGAATTTCGTTCTGTACCAGCCAGTACGACCGGTATTTACCGTATTGGGATAGTGATCGGTACAGTAGAGGTATGTGTTTCATACCGAGTCAAATAACGGTCGTACCAGTGCGTTTCGGTCAATACTGGCCGGTTTTCAGTGTACCAGCCAAAATTATTAATTTTTTTTTGTAATTAATGTAAAAATTATGAGTTTTTCATAATTTTCACTCCAATTCTCACATCTGAAGATTATTTTCCTAACTTCTTTTAATCATCTTTTCTCGAGAACTAAAAATCAAATCCCTACTTCCCTTTTCGTGATAAAGATCATGAATAATTATTTTTTTAAATAATTGGATTGAGAACTTAGAAGTATTATTGAGTTTTATAAATATGTGTTTTAATTTTTTAAAACTTGCATTGATGTTATTTTGAAATATAATTTATATATATAATTAATTTATTATATATAGACTATCCCAAAACGGTATCCGAAACGATACCAGTATCGAAATATTTCATTCCAGTGCCTTAACCAAAATGACCACCAACACGGTATTCAAAACTTTGATACCAAGTTGTTGGAACTGCTGTTAAGTGGAGTTGGTAGTGACTAGAATTCTGTTCAAAGTTGGGCTGGAAGCCGATTGAAGAGCTGTTGGTAAAGAGGTTGAAACTCAGATTTAGAACCAGGCAAGGGCAGTAGACGGGGAACACCTACCTTGAGTTCTATTGGCAATTTATAGAGCTTTTGGCAACAGTTTTCAGTTGCTGCCATATCCCTCATCTTTTGTAATCTAGGTGTTGTCTACGATGTGACTAGAGCTTAGTCATGTATACATAATCCATTACTAACTCAACAAAATCTTAATCTTCTGAAGGGAGTGAAAGTAAGCAGTATCACTACATACTAACATAGTGAGTTCATTGCCTATGGATACCTATGGATAGAGTAGGGGTGGGCAGCAGGGCCTCACCCTCGCTGCCCCGCCTCGCCCCCGTGTGGTGGGGCAGATTACCTCGTCTGCCAGTTGCGGGGGGCAGGTGGCCCCACCCGCATCTAGCACCCAAGGCGGGGACGGGGGCGGGATAGGGTGACCCTCGCCCTACCCCGCATAGTTATATATATATATATAAGTATATATATATATTTATATATATATATATATATAAAAGTAACACGTCATTTCATGCCTAGGTTTTTTAACTTAATAACAAATAACAAAACGACGCCGTTTTGTCAATGGAAAAATAGCGTCATTTTGTTATTTGTTTAGATCCCCACTAGGAGCTCAGTACCCTACCCAGTTGAATCTCTCTCTCTCTCTCTCTCTTTCTAAGTGTCGCTCGGTCGCTCCCTCTCTACATCTCCGTAGCCTTCTATGACTCCGTTTTCATCTCTGTCGCCGAACGTAAGAAACCCTAAATTAAGGTTTTATTTTTTGTGATTTATATTTTGGGGAATGAAAATTGGAGGAAGGATGAGATTTAATCGGAGATAGAGGATGGGATTTTGTGAACTGTGTGCTGTGGAGACTTGATTGTGCATGTGGTTTCAATCGTTAATGATTGATGAACAATGTGTGAATTTGTTCGTGTGTTTTTTATTTATTTTTTGTTTGTATTATATAATGTGTGTTAATTTTGATCATTGATGAGTTGATTTGTGGCTAATTAATTCGGATTGAAACCCTAAATTAATTTAGAGTTTCAATCTGAAACCCTAAATTATATATGTTTGGAATCGAAACCCTTTTATCATCATCAAACCTGCTCTTTGCTATTATTTCTATATTCTTTATTGGTTTGTTTTCAAAGTTATTATTTCTAACCTTTTATGTTGAATATTTTAGTTTGTTCCAGGATGCAAGTGAATATGCATTCTCTTGCCTTGTCGTTTACTTTTTATTAGATAGTAATTCTTACACTTGGTTTTATAAATCCAAATAGAAAAATTTTGGTAGAAGTAACTTGTTTTGAAAAAGCACAAGAAAATAACAGCGATAGTGAAAGTGTAAATAAATTTATGACCCCTGAAATTTTTTCTTTAAGTACAGTAATTTATACCTATGTTTCATATTATTTCTTAGCTCTGACTCAGCTAAGAAAGTTTTTTATGTTTGATATTTTTAATTTGGGTATTTCATTTTTTTATATTTGATGCTTTTAATTTGGGTATTTCATTTTTTTATGTTTGATGTTTGGTCTTTCAGCTTTCAATATATATATTAATGCTTGGATGTTAATTGTTTGGGATGTTGGTATGTTTGCTATAATTTCAGATTTCTTGTTTGTTTGAGTTCATAGATATGCCAACAGATTCTAGTGCGAACTCTCCTTTCTAGGCCCAAGATACCCCTACCCCTACCCCTCTCCCTACACCTACCCCTACTCCTACTCCTACCCCTTACCCCCGGCCCAATACCTACCCCTACCACACCTTGCCCCGGCCCCAAGCCCCGTAAGAAACCTGCTTCCATAGTTTGAGCTCATTTCACCAAATTAGAGGGTGGTGACCCCAATTAAAGGTGCACTTAGAAGAGTAATGCAAAAAAAGTTCAATATTAAATTCTAGCCTCACTAAAGTATCCGATAGTAATCCCCCATGTGTAACACCTGTTATTAAACACCCACCTGGAACCAAGAAAACCCAAGTTATGATCCTGACCTACAGCCCACAGGTACAATTATTTTAGTTGCAGGATATAAAGTGTGGAACAAGTATTTCATTCTCTCTCTAAAACTAAAATAATCTTCCAAGTGGGTCACACAAAGCAATGGCAAGATCGCAATTGCATGAAATCTGTGCTGCTAACTGTTGGAAACCGCCTCTATTTGGCTTGTGAGAGCTAAGATGGATTGACTTGTCCGGTTGCTATAAATTGGTTGCAAATATAGGGAGTCAGGTGCCAAAACCTTCATTCGTTGAGGTATGTCTGTATTTCTCTCTGTGTTTTTTTTTTTCTTATGGTGTTTGTGTTTACAGATTGCCTTGTGTTCATGAAAATATGTGGTACATTTTAACAGGAACATATTCAGGACCATTCATGTGGTATTATATTTCCAGGAATAAGATTCCAGATTGGTTTAGCCATACTAAGGAGATTTCGAATGGTGATGATTCTTGTGAATTGGATATTCGCGGGCCCTTGTATTTGGAAGAAATCATAGGAATTTTTTTCTGTGCTGTTCTTGGATCCGACCCGGATTACCCCTTGGGGCCCTTTTCCAGTATTTGTGTTTCAATAAATGGTGACATGCTTGTAAAAGCGAGGTTTTGCTTATATGGAGGCTCGGATCATGTATATTTAAATTACTCGTTTGCAGAATGTATCGAGCAATTGCTGCGGTACCCAACAGGAGACAATCTGAGGTTTAGATTTTATTGTGATTCTTATAAAGTGATGTTTAAAAGTTGCGGAGTCCACATAATCTATAAGCATGAAGAGAATGAGAGCCTAACAGTTGGGGAGTGCTCAGTAGATTCGTCGAATGGTATCCAACTTTCTAAGAGATGCCGAGATGATGAAGACAGCAACTTGGAATTCAACAGGTACCCACAACACAAGAGACGCTCTTACAACTTGGGCAATTCAAATGTGGTTGTCGATTGCGCAGGTGTTGACGGTGATTTCGCAAAAGCAGAAGGAGGCTCTGACTCTAAGGGAAGTTTAGAAGAAGACGTACCTGCCTCTCGATCTGTGTCCCAAGAAGGCCAGGGAATTCAGAGAAGGCTTACTAGGCATCAGATCAATGTCTTTGCATTGATAAAATTCCCCATTTTGGTTTTTTTTTATTGGATTAATTTTGTTGGATTGGTTTCATGATATTCATGGCGTGTACAAGAATTTTACGCTGCCGGTGCAAAAGGGTTTCTCAAATGATCAGCAAAAGTCAAAGCAAATTTGGAGGAAACATGTGTGGGTGTTGTTGTTGCTGGACTTGTTTGTGTGCTCAGTGTTGTTCGTGATATGGTTTTGGGTCTGCAGGGATTGAATGGTTGAGTTGGGGGCGTTTTGGTTCTCTCTCTCTCTCTATTTTTTTTAAAGGTCTGGGAGGAGGTGGGGTTGATTTTAGGACAGTGGCATGACTTTCAAGAGCCATTGGTGTATGATGAGGACGTATAAGCAAGTGTTGTTGATTTCTTCTTTTGGTAATTTACTTGGAATTTTCTGCTAAATCTTTGTATGAACTTCGAGACAAGTAACCTGTTCCTCTTTCTTTTGATATTTATGTGGTCACACAAAGCTAGTCTCCCATTTTAGCTGGCTTATGCTTCTCTTTTTGTTTCCCTTTTTTGTTAGTCTTTTGGTTCAATCTGAAATCTTTATTGTCTTGCTTTAAAACTCTTTTAAGTTCATCCTCTGTATTTGCTTGAAAACAAAGACCAGAGCTGCTAGATGAGCACCGAGTGCAATCATAAAAGCTTTTACTTGATTTTATATGTATACTTTGGTTGTAGCTAGTAATCCATTGCAATCGAGAATAGTTTCATCCTCTGTATTGGGCCAAGCTCCATTTCGTAGCTAGGAGCATAAAATCCAGGGCCAAGATAACAAATCTCGTACTTTGTTTTGTGATAACTTTTTCAGAGATCTTTGATGTAGATTGGTTTATAAAATTTCTGTCGAAAGACGTTAAAATTATTCAACATCTGGTTTGATATGCTATGCGTGTGCCAAGGAAAGATGTTACGAAAGTCGTTTATTGCCTGTTGATCTCTTGGAAAGGCATGTAAGGTTCATTCTCTTATGCTTCTATTAATTGCTTTTGTATGATATAATTGTGATTTTTCTCTTCTTTGTTTTGTATACTATTTCTCACTAGATGCCAAGAAAACCTTGGTGAAAAGGAGCCCATCTTAATTAGATGCAGACCAGATTGGTGATAGTTCAGATGAAATTGGACAGGAGACACCTGAGACTTAACATCAGCAGGCTGGGCCGTATAGATTCTCTATTAGGAGTCCAGACCTTGGATAGATTCTCTATTCTTGTGTCTGTATAGACTAATATTTGTCTTTTATTTCCTGTGAATGGATAAAAGATGGGTTTGGTGAAGGAAAGGACCTCGTGCTGAGCATTACGTCTGCAATGGGGGAGGAGCAGATCTGTGCCCTAAAGGACATTGGCCCAAAAAACTAAATATGATGCTGTAGCAGTAGCTATGGCTGATGTGAAAAGAAGCCCTTGCTTTTAGATCTGAGAGGGAAGTTATCTACTGGTGTTACAATAAGTTTCTATTAGATGCAATCTAGTACTGTAAAAAAAGAGAATTCAGCACTCATCTGTGTGTTTAGAATTCTATCAGGCTTGTGAATGGGGGCCAGGAAATAGAAAGGTGGGGCTGCATATCCCTCAGTGAAGGGAACTTAAGTTTACAGCAGGATGGAATTTATACAAATATAGCTATTCTGCCATTTTCTTGTTTCTGTTTTAGCTTTGCCCTTCTTGGGTGCTGTGGTTCGTTTCTTTTTCCTTTTACAGAATTTGAGGATTATGGGTTTCACTCATTGGAAATTCTTAAAAGAAATTCCAGATTTTTCAAGCACCTCAATTCTGAAGGAATTGATTGTCAAAGAGTGTAGAAGTTTAATTGAGTTGCAATATTTATGTGCGCTTCGTCGTGGTTATTATCCAAATCTCGCAAAGAAGATGGGGGGATGATGGACAGTCCATATTGAGTCCATCAAATTATAATGGAAGAGTGAAGAACAACTACATGAATTGCAGCCTCCAACGAATTGAATCACTGCATTACAAGTGTAGAATCTTCTAAATTGTTCGAATCAAATTTCTTTACCATGTTGACTTTTGTGTTTACTTTGCATAGTTCAGATCTATTGGGGACTGAAATTGTTAGCCTTTCCACGAGCATCAAAGGATTTGTTATATTTCCTCAAGAGATTGTCACAAACTTGAAGAAATATTAGAACTTCCACCAAATATAACAAATGTCAAATGCTGAAGGATGCAAATCATTAGAAAGATTTGCAAAAGTATGACAACTACATAATAGAAGCTTCCTAGTTCCAGGAACATGCAATCGACATAAGGAGTTAATAACTTCACACATAGCATCTCTGCCCCAAGCAATTACATAAATAATAAACTCCCCATAATTATGATTGGGATCCATGATGTTAGAGGCACTTTGGGAATTGGGATGTATTTTTCTTGGCTTCATCTCATCTGAAATCAGCATTATTACTCCACATGGCAGCGCTGTTCTCATGGATTGATCATTGATGTGCATAATGCATGTTGTTTTTTATTTCTGAATAAAGTAAACTTCATTACTAAATAAGGACTTAGTACAATAAGCTAGTAATTTCTACTAATCTATTATGTGATCCGATACATCTGGTGGATCCTTACTGCTATGAAATCTAATAGACATTGTGGGATTTTGATTTAGGGTATGCTTTCTATTACAATATTGGATACTGCCCATTGCGCAATGGCATGCGCACATTGATTTTGAGAGCGATTTATTTTAACCCTCCCATCTTTCAAAGTTTTGTTGTATTAATCTTGTGTCTCTTATGATACCTTCTACAAGCCGCTTTTGATTTTCTTGTGGGTCCTTTAGAGCTGATATGGTTCTTTAAGAGTTTTCTTCTACTATGATATTTTTTAGGTGTTTGGATTGTGCTTCATGTACTCCTATGAATGCTGCCATAGCTTCTTCTTGATTCGGATTGCAGCTCCCTGAGTGCTCAGCTATTATGAAAACAATTTTGCCACTGTGTGATCTGCATATGGCAACAGAGGTGCCAACTTCTACAGCCCACCAGGCAGCCGCTCCTTCTCAGTTTTGAATTTTGTCTTTGATTTAATGAGTCATGCTTTGTCTTTGATTTAATACATTTGAATTTTGCATCATGATTTGTGCTCTTAGGTGCCCCAAACTTGGATCCTCCAAGCTTAGCCCCAGATATAATTATCAGAAACTTTATCTTTGGTACCTTTGTAAGAGTCAACCCCTGCAAATTAAAACATGATGGTTTCACTTTGCACCTACGAAATGCTACATGAAGGATGCCTGAGAGAAACTAAATTGAAGATACCAATGCAATTTTCTTATACCTCGGCTTGGATTCCAGGCATTGCAGCTGCTAACATCGCCCCCTGAAATCCATTAACCAATTTGGAAAGAATTAAAGAACAGAGGTGAACAGAGAAGTTGTAGATCGATCATGCTTGTGGTTGAGAGTTCAATTTTATCCCAATGATACTGATCATCCTTCGTGGGTACAGTTTTATAAAAGTTTCGGAGCCAATATGGTATACAAGAATAATGAAAGAAGAGCAAATAAAAAGAAAAGAGAAGAATGGATTAAACCGATCTGCAAAAAGTCCTTGACATGAGCTGTTCACGTCTTCCCTGTTGCTACTGTTTCCTCTAAGTTTATTTTTTTCTTTCTTTCCCTAAATATCAAGAAAAAGGGGACCATAAACATATTAAATTCTAATATTACCTAATTTGGTTAAAGCATTATAATTTATTGACTCATTATTTTAGATCAATTATAGCAATTTAATTATATTTTGATATTTGGTATTTGCAACTCAAATTTTAAGGTTGTTAATTATGATATTGTGTTTTACTATATATTTGCTAAGTAAGTAAATTACTTGACCCCACAAACACGGTTTTGAACAAAAACTACTATACTGATAATTAATTCCAGTCTGAACTTAATTTAGACCTTTGATTCTTCTTAATTAGTCATGATGTCCATGCATCTTATTTCTTTTGAGAAACCTCTTTTGTCAATATTCAAATCTGTTTTCCATTCTCATTTAATTATTAACCTTGCTGCATGGCATACGAAGGTTTTTTTTTTTTTTTTTCTTTCTTTCTTTCTTTTAAGAAGAGCCGGTAGCCACCCCTCATAGCGATCCTGTTCCAAGTTTATTAAATAGTCCTCACTTATGGTGGAGGAATACCGTAATTACAAAACCAGCATCTGGGAGTTTACAACCTCCTTCAGAGACATTTGTCGGGAAATTAAATCAAGAGAAAGATCTAACATCCCGAAGAATGGTGACAAAGACCTAATTAGATGCCACTTTAAGGAAGTTGCCAACAAATTTCATTCTATCTTTTCTTCTAACACGTTTGACCCACTTTTCTAATTGTTCTACCATATGCACATGATGAGTAATGATAGGCATTATGTGCATTTAAATTTGAAAATAATATATGTAAAATGTTCTTTTAAAGAGAAAAATAAACATGATAAATTAGTCTAACGACATACCCAATATATTGATAATTTTTATTGGGCCTAAATTATATTTAATAGACAATATTGGACAAGTCCACGAGCAAGAAATTATTGAGACAGATTATGAGTTTTAATTATGCTCAATAATTATGTTAAATTTCATTTATTATTTATTAAATAAGTTAGATTCTTTTTAGAATTTAAAGATTGGTAATTAGAAATTTATTTCAATTTAAAATTATCACTAATTGAAATCCCCTACGTAATCTTAGACACTGCAAATCTTACAACGAATGAACTGCTAAATCATGTTTTCAAATTGAAACTGTGATACCCTGTATTTTTAGTGTATTTTTATGTATTTTTAGTGTATTTTTATTGAAAGATTATTTTATTAATTTAAAATTTTATTTTCTTGTTTTAAAATTTTCAGATTTTTAGTGGGTTTATTTTTATGATTTTTAATTTATGAAAAATTAAATTTGATATGTCTCCTTAATATTTATTATTGTTATGCATTTAAATTGTTCTTTATTTTAAATTAATTTATTGTGGGATTTAATTATTTTATTTTCATTTTATCATTACGTTTAAATTATTTTATTTGACTTGTTGTTTTGAAATTATTTTCGTTGGCTCATTTTTGTGACCCAAGATATGAAGATTGGACCTCATTTCTTTCCCTTTATTTTTTTTTCTTTCCTCTTTTTCTTTTTCCCACCATTTTCTTTTTCTTCCTTCTCTCCCCGCGCGACCTGCCCTCCCTCTCTCCCCTGTGTCCGCGTCATTCTCCACCCAGCCCACCTTCCGGTGACACCGTCCCTATTGTTCGCCACCTTCCGGTGACACCGTCCGGTCTGTTCGCTTCCCCATCGGCCGGCGACCCCACCTCCCAAATTCCAGCTCCTCTCGTTCCGTCGTTCTCCTCCACGCACGACGCAAAGCCGCGGCATTCCTTGCGCTGTTGCGCCGCCGTCAGGCCACCTCCGGCCACCATTTCTTCACCACATCATCCTCGACCTCCTAGCAACTCAAAGCACCTATCCTTAGCCCCGATCTGTCATCGGTGAAGTATATTCAACTCCATTTCTGTTTTGAGATTTTTTGGCCTAAAACCGCCTCCTACACTGCCGCCCACGGTAAACCACCACCACTACTAGCTTCACCGACATCCCTAAACCCTACCCTATTAATTTCGGGTCTTGGTTTATCTCCATTCAAAAATGGGTATTTAAGACCCACAGCCACAGTGCATTTTGCACTATTTCGTTGCTGTGCCGCCACTTCTAGCACCTCCGTGATCTTTCAAAAATTATATTATAGCATTGTAAGTATTTTTCCAAATAACTTTCGTGATTTAAATGTATTTTTGCACGAACTCATTTTTATCTATGAACTGGCTGGTTATGTCGGACTGAGTCCGAGGAGTAAGGGGGTCGGATGGATTGGATAATAGAGTTGTTTGTGTGATTGGATTGTGTTGACATTTGTTGGTTGTTGGATATTGGTGATTTTAGGGAGTGATGATATATTTTGGGATTATGAGGGTTTTAAGTTTTGAGGAATTAAAATAGGTTATTTTAAAAGTTTAGGTTTAAATATCAAAATCCGTGATTGATTGGAAACTTACGAAAATTACGTGATTATTTTTATAGGTGAGGATTTATAATCGACTCGACATTTTTGAAGAAAATTCTGAAAAGCTAAGAAGTCCAGGTAAGCGGGGTTCCTATGCTAGACTTTGCATAAAATAAAATAAAATGAGGTTGCTTTGAAAATATGCATGTTTGTTTTGAAAAGAAATCAGAAAACAACTTCAGATATGTGTTCTGCATATGCATGAAAGCTGTATGGGAGAGTATTTTTGTCATGACTGGTATAGACATGAGCTAATTTTATGTATTATGTTTCTGATCATGCAAAAAGGAGCGAATATGAAAATCTAAAAGTTTTGTTGTGAATAAATGAATATGTTTTGATTTTGTTTATTTTGAACAAGAAAAATTATCTAAAACTATTTAGTATTTGGTTTTGATATGATGTGGCATCTGAAAACCTTAGCATGAGTTTTTGATTCTGTATTCTGATTAAAGTCTGATTCTGATCTGTTTGGTTTCCGTTACAGCCCAACCACGGGTTATAATAGTGGATACGGCTCAACCACGGGTTATAATAGTGGATACGGCCCAACCACAGGTAATAATAGTGGATACGGCCCTACCACGGGTTATAATAGTGGATACGGCCCAGCCACGGGTATAATGGTGGTTTATAACCCTACCATGGGGGTTAAACATGGTATCTGTCCCGATGTGATGCTTCGATACGATGAAGATGAGGTCTCAGATTTTTGACATGCCAAGGGATTTTGAATAAGAAATTTATTTGAAAGCTTCGCTCTGAAATTTTTGATAACATATTTTGATTATGCATTCTGAAAGTAAATATTTTGTACTGCATTCTGAATTCTGAAAATGCTCATGTTTACATACTAGTATATGTTCTCTGCTTACTGAGTTGTTGATTACTCACCCCCCCTTATCTCCAATATTTTCAGATGATTTTTTGGATATTTCAGCTGAGGATTCGGACTATGAAGAATTGGTGGGATGACTTAATAATAGTGGATTAAGAATAGAAAGCTTTCGATGAGTATTGGTGATTTTTTATAATTATATTGTTGAAATGTGAGTTTAAGTGACATATAGAGAAGTTGATAACTTTTTGGGGTTACTGTATTGAGGATTTTATATACGAGTATGTGTGGTTAATTAAATTTGAAGTGTTTACGTTTGATTTGGAGTTTTTGGAAGTATATTGCAATATTGTAGTTGATTATCAAGTAACATGAGTTAATTCTCTAGACCCTTGGGAACGGGGCGTTACACGGGACGTTATAGAAACTCTCTTCTTGAATGAATGGCTAGATCACTTTCTTTGTATAATAATTTTGTTTAAAAATAAATAAATAAAAATTTAGTTTTTGTGTTTTTTAGCTAAATAGATTAACGGTACTAGTAGACCAATGGCGGCTTCTTCATGGGTTTTGACTTTTGATAGGGTGGCTTCCATTTTCTTTTAAAATATTGACCTGCAGGCTAGCTAGCATGGTTGTTGCCAAGAAGTTTCTCTCTGATCTTTGAACCACTTCTGAGATATTTATGTATGGGGGAATTAAATTGAGACGAAGAATATCAGACATCGTCATGTGCATCGGTGTGTCCTATATATGTTTATATGTTATTTTTAATCAAACATCTTATATTATTCTCGGATCCACATACGCGGTTTCCGAACAGCCAATATTACTATCAATTTCTAGACTTCAGATTCTTCTTTAACTCAAAAGGAATTACATCCCCAGTTCTCTCCTTTCCTTGATCCACTTGATCTCTATATAATTGCACCTCTCTCGTCAACATTAATCACCCATACAAAGAAGATGAGTTCTTCCAAGGCCTTACAAGCTGGATCTTCTTTCTCGCTCTGGTCCTCTTCTTCTTCTTCCATCCATCCATGGACTCATGATGTATTCTTGAGTTTTAGAGGTGATGATGTTCGCCAAAAATTTATTTCTCATCTATACGCTGCTTTGCATAAAAGGGGAATCAACACTTACATAGATAACAATCTCAAAAAAGGAGAGGAGATTTCGCCAGAACTTCTCAAAGCAATTGATGGATCAATGATTTCTATCGTTGTTTTCTCTAAGAACTATTCTGATTCCAGATGGTGTTTAGATGAGCTATTGAAGATCATTGAGGGTAAGGAAACGGTGAAACAAATTGTTTTACCCCTGTTTTATGATGTAGATCCATCAGATGTACGACATCAAAAAAGAAGTTTTGGAGAAGCATTCACTAGAGTTGAATATAAGTTCAAGGCTGATAAAGTAAAGCTTATAGAGTGGAAGGCAGCTTTAGAAAAAGTAGCCAATTTGTCCGGATTCGTATTAGGGGAAAGGTATTTTTATGGGTAGTGATAGAGTTACTACGTACCCATTTACTACTCATAGTTTATTTGAAATTTTTTTATTTATTTTATCATTTTCTTTTAAGTATATTTTTAGCATCCTTAATCATTAAGAAAAAATTAAAAAAATATATAATTTTACTAATAATTACTTCCTTAACCATTAAATAAAATAAAAAATAAAAATAAAATAAGAAACAAAAAGAGTAGTAAATGAGTAATAGGAGAGTGATAATCTTATCAATATCCTATTTTTATTGGGCTGTGTTTTTTTTTAAAAAAAAAAAGGTGCTTGAAGCTCAATTTATTCATTAATAATTAGAACAGAAATAAAAGAGGGAATTTCCTCAATGTCTACAATAGTATAAGAAGACAATAGAGCCTTTTTGGCTAAAACATGAGCCACTTTGTTGGCTTCTCGCCTAACATGCTTAACAGACCATAATGCATACTGATGGAGGAATACAAGTGTATCCTGAGTCACCAAAGCCATAGCAGACTCATCTTTGGACTTTGACAAAATAGTAGTAACCTGGCATAGCGGAAGACGGGAAAATCAAAGAACAGAGTAAAAGTTTGCAGAACAGAGTAAATGGATGAACTGTGTCCTCCAAACAGATGAGAATTGCGGGAAAATAATACTTTGTAACGTTATTCTTCAGAAAAAAATGACATCGTCCTCTCATTACATTGATAGCCGAAT